>NC_142185.1:36244170-36441670 GCF_026936395.1 Plectropomus leopardus | reverse complement strand
CACACACACACACACACACACACACACACATACACACACACACACACACACACACACACACTCATACACATACACACACACACACACACACACACACACACACACACACACACATACATCACATCACATACAACAACAAGACCCCCACCACTGACCCACATCTTTCTCTGCTGTCAGCATATCACTGAACTGTCTGTGTGTGTGTCTGTGTGTGTGTGTGTCTGTGTGTGTGTCTGTGTCTGTGTCTCTGTGTGTGTGTGTGTGTGTGTGTGTGTGTGTGTGTGGCCACTGGCAGCGGCTGCAGGGGATGGCACGCTCACAAAACACCACCCACCGCCCGCCCTGCTGACTTTCAAACATGATTTCTGGCACCGTGTTTGAGTAATTCAGGCTAATGAAGTGTTTAAAATTCAGAATATTAATTCTGCAGGGTGAGCGGGGGGCCACGGAGGGGCCCTCCCAGGAATCTCACCAGCCACCACGAAAACACACACAAGTTCCCAGGATGCTCAATTTTACAGGGACAATTAATTCAAAGATGCAATTTTCTGCCTTAAAAGGATTGAGGGAACTAACCGTGCAGACAGTTTCATAAAAAACTAAACCAGAACCTCGACATTCACGTCAAACATTTTTAGAAAAACACTCGAGCGGCACGATTATGGCCAAAACGATAATCACAATCACTGTGATCAATGCTGAGATTTTAGGGACATTGTGATTGTATTTTTTTGCACTTCAGGCTGTGCTGCGATTCTGCTGATATTTGGTGTGTTCCTCCAAATCGTTTCGTTTTCACGGCACCAGAAAAAGTTTTCTGTTATCAGTCTGTGGAGTGAAACTGTGGATCAGTTTCAGTGTGACAATGAAGAAATGTCCAGACATTAATGTTTTTTTGTTTTTTTTTAATATTGTTTTTTATTAGTTTGTTTTTTATTAGTGATGAAGACGGGTTTGACATCACAGCGTGTTTACAGGAATAAATGTTGATTTATTTGGTCATTCAATATTTATTTTTCCTATTTTATTTTTTTTCTGTAAATAATAATGAAAAATTGCAGATATTTAATTTTGAGTATGTGGGTATATGTATATATTTAATTAATTATAGTATGTTTAAATAAATAAGGAAGCTAATTACAATTCAATGACTTATGGAGAAATATGTAAAACAAGTCATAATGTTTTTGACCTTTTTTCGTATTGTTTGTAATTATTTGGTTTTTTTGTCTGTTTTTATATAATATTTTTATAATTTCTCTTTTCCTTTTTTTACATGTTCAAAATAAATCAATTAAATCAAATAAACACAATTTCACGCCGAGCAGCACGACGGACGCAGAGACGTAATCTTCTCTTACACATTTTTAAAATGTCAAAATCAAGGTTGATCATATTCATTTAATTTTGGGAAGCCAAAACCGTCACTGTGATTAATATTTAATTAACTGTGCAGCCCAAAGTCTGCATATTTTATAGTATTTTTTTCACATTTGTATTCTCATTGTCTTTTATTTTATGTTTCTGTTTCTTCATGTTTGCAATACTTTAATTTTCTCTCACTATGTTCATGTTTATGCACGATTCACCGAAAAACTCGTGTGTGAAAACCTACTTGGCAATAAAACGGGAGACGTACAGTCAGACGCCGAAATGAACACGGACAGTCTCTCATCCTCCAAATGTAGGCCAAATTCACCCCCAACACACACACACACACACACACACACACACACACACACACACACACACACACACACACACACACACACACACACACACACACACACACACAAACACAAACACACACACACACCTCTCTCTCCCACCTAAATCCTCCCGGCTTCATACTGGCATCCAAACATCACACACACACACAGACACAGACACACACACACACATCCTCCATTACAGGTTCACACACACTTTCCATACCGCTCTCTTCATGCTAATCCTAACACACCATGAATGCAGCATGTATAAATAACTGTGCACATATGCTCTCACACACACACACACACACACACACACACACACACACACACACACACACACACACACACACATAAAGCCAAATAAACCCACAGAGATAGAGGCGCTGGCATTAATGTGCCTGCTCTGCTCACACTGAGAGTTTGGCAGCCTCACCTGCTCAGGTGTGACGGTAAATCCCGCAGTGGAGGCGTTTCTCTGCGGGTGGGAATTTATTCATTCAGTCATGAAGATGTTCATCATCAGTGTCATGAGCTGCTTGTCACCAGGAAACTTTAAACTTATGTTTATCTGTTCATACAGAAATAAAACGTAGCTGACACTACGCCACGAGGCTCGGCGGTTCATGAAAATGTATTTTCTGTCATAATTTTGGCTTTTTTTTAGTATGTTCACAAAAGATGTTTGAGAGGGGCCGGACCACAGAGAGCTCATATCGTCTCACATTTCCTTGGAACGGGTTGCAAGTTGTCAACACTTTCCTTAAACGATTGATCAGAAAAATTAACGATCGATTTATCGATTAATCGTGCTAATTGTAAACAATACTAAATGCGTTTTATCCTCAGTCAAAGCTCACAGCAACATACTGCACATACTGACAGTATTTCACAACCTATCGATCGATTGATTAAATTTCAAATGTTCAATTAAATTCTTATCGACAGAATAATCGATCATTGATTAATTATCATCACTTTTTCTGTAGAAACACTAAAGCAGCAGATGGAGACGATGTCATCATGTCACCAGCAAGTAACTTTATTTATTTTATGATTATTTTCAGGATTTTTATTTTCTTTTCTCTTGAACTTTAAGCGATGCACTCATTAATAGTTGGAACTGAATACTTTTGTTGCCGTCATGTTGTATTTATTGTCGTTTATTTCCTTTTTTCTCTTTCATATTTAGTTTGACAGTATTTTAATATTGGACTGATTGTACTTTACTGTAAGAGTCCTCAGACAGCGGCTCTCAGTGTCACTGCTTATGTTGCGCTTGCACTGGTTTACATTTATTTGCACTAAATGTATTTATATTTTGGCATTATTGCACACGTCTGCTGAATACTGTGCCTGTTTTTGTATCTGACTGTGAATCATTGGTTCATGTTTGCGCGGCGGGGACCATGGGAACAGTTTGTTCCTGTATGAAGCGCACAGAGCTGTACATGGATGAATGACAATAAGTCTCCCGTATCTCCGATGATGAGGGCTGTTTTTTCGGTGCCACATACATGAGTCCTCTGAGAGCAGAGATAAAGTGTGACTCATTATCGTCTAAACAAACACAAATCAGAGGGGATTCTGGGTAAAGGGAGACGGGTGCAGATCTGTAGATTCGTAGAAAGATAAAATAAAGCACTGAACTGCTGCTCATATTCACGTATTTGTCTTCTTAACATGTCTGAGGTGAATTAGAGCAGCGAGCGCAGAGCGGTTTACCAGAACTCTTCAATAAACAAGCTCGCTGTGAGTCAGGTGGTCGGCTGTAATTACTCAGAGTGAACCTAAACAAACCAAATATAAAAAAAGAAAATCTACCTCTCTACTCCAGTTTGGACCGAAGAAAACACGCTGCAGAACTGTAAGAACTTCAGAGTCCTTTCCTGTTTTTAAACTGGTGCTGATACTCAAATTACAAAATATCTGTGCCTTACTATGACAAATGTATACATTTTTACATTTTTTACATCTCACAAAAAGAGCAAAATAAATTCTAAAAATTTCAAAATTTTCTTTAACAAGCTATTTAACTGACTTCTTTCAAAAACTGACTTGGCAAGAAATGTCACACAAAGAAATTAACAATTATATTAAAGGTGACAGAAACTGATCTAAAAGGGGGGATTATTAGAAAATTATAAAAATAAAAAAAATAGGGACAATGTCCAAAAAACAATATTTACAATCATTATAGTTATTTTTGAAATTATGTTACAGAAAAGTAACTCTTTTTTTCCATTTTTTGGGCCAATTTTTGTTTGTTTCATTTTTTTATTTTTATTTTCTGATTATTTTCATATCATATTATTGTTACTTTTATAAATATCTTGCCTCACGTTTCAAAGGGTTAAACACGAGCAGTTGTGCAAAAGCTGAAATACAGTAAAAGGCAGTCTAAACTTTGCAAAATGATGGTTTGGGTTTTTTTTGGATCTGTCCGTTATAGTTGTAATAAATGCAAATTATCGCTAAACACAGCAGACAGTAAGCCGACGCGGACGTCTTTAGCTCTGCAGGTTTTTGGAGCGGCAGATGACAAACACTGAGAGAAAAAAGCCTAAAAACACCTAAAGTGGACACAAACACAGGATATGACCTCCTCACGTCCCCGCTGTAAGGACACACGCCGACACGACCTGAACTCTGATACACAGACACAAAATAGTCCACAGATGATGTAATGTGTGACATCATCTTTCGGGTTTCAGAGTGTGAGGCGATGTCGTGGCCCGCGGTCACCGTCTGACTCACCGGGGTCAGGTATCAAAAGAAAAAACCACTTCCTGCCAGGGTCGGTGATTTATCTCAGAGATCGAGTGTCTCACAGCGAAGTCACGACCTCCTCCGAAGTACAAAGATCCTCTCTGAACAGACGCAGTGTCACTCTCACCACAGAAAAATGGACCAAAAACAAGGCTCACGTTCATGTAATCATAAAAGTCTTTGGTCTAAACCAAAAAGTTGAGCAAAGTTTGTCTTTTGTCCCTGAGAGCTCTGGACAAACTAGCCTTAACCTGAGGTCAACTTACGATCTTTCTCTGGAGCTTTCAACCAAACATCACAGGCTTCATCAGCAGACAGAGTTGTTGCCTTAAAATGAGCTTCGATTAAAGGCAGGAGTTATGATCCATCCTAACCCTGATTCTCTGGCTTTTTCATTTCCACTTTTGGCTGCACCGAGTCAAAACGCTCCACATTGAGAACTTTAACATCATGTTAGAAAAACAAATTTCTCAGAATTGAACTGACACAGATAACTGGACTGGAAGTCAGTTTCCCGTCATGTGAACACAGTCGGACTTTAGGTAGACTCGTCTGAGCGTGCTCCTAGTCGCTGCGCCGGCCTCTCTCCGTGGTTAGAGGGACTCAGTTTGGTGTTTTTGGTATAACGGCTTCAAATCCCCGGCGGTAAGGACTGTTAGATAAAAAGCTGAAAATATTCTAAATATAACGTACACTTACACTGATATTGATTTTGTTTCAGGTGGCTTCAAACTAATCTATGAAGGCAGAGTTTGATAAGTTATTGTTCATAATCAGTTGTGATTGTGTCTGTATCATAAACTATATAAATGAGTTTACAGTAACTAGCTGCTTGTATACTGGGACAAGGACAGTAGGCCAGTTAAATGGCCTCATCAAGTTGACCGCAGCTCCACGAAACCGTGCATTTAAACGTATTGTGTGTCTAAAAAAAAGGTTGTTGCCAACATGTGAGAGAGCTGCACCGAACACAGCTTTACAGCCTCATTGTGGTCACAACTTTAAATTCTGCAACAGCAGTGTAGTTTATTTAACACCAAACATTATCTTTTTCCTTCTGCCAATTCTATTTACACTTTAAAAAATCCTAAAAGTGATGTTCATTTGTGCAGATCGCACAAAACGTGTCACTATCATAAACATTTGTTTGCCACAGAGCTTATTTTCTACAACAACCCAAAACCCAATGGAAAAGTCCCATAGGCTTTTTGAAGAGGGGACCAGCTAACTTCTGCATCAACCTACAGAAAAACATCATCATCTATACTGATGAGCAGCAGCCACAAACTGCTGCAAAGTGTAATAACAAACAGCAGTGACGAGGTGGTGTTGGGGGGTGGGTCAGAGGGTGGGGGCATGGGAGAGGGTGCTGGGATCCTTGGTTTCCCTGACAGGAAAAGCTCGGAGCTGTTGCCTCCTGAAAACAATGAGGAGGGGAGCGGCCACTTCCTGTCTCTGTGCTGGTGAGAGGCACCACCTCACAGTGTCATTACAGACGATCGTAGCCCCCCCCCCCACCGCCTTTGTCCTTTAATTTTAGTTTAAGTATTTATTTTCTGTCAGACATTGAATGTGACAAATATACTGTAATACAGGCATCACCAACTGGAGGACCTATTCTAGGAGGCCCGGTGGGGAAAGGGTTAACATAGTTTTTAAATAACCGAAATACCCGACATGGGCCAGATTATGGTTGGAGGTTCTGAATGACAGTTTCGATTAATTGCCCAGCACTACTCCTTAAAAAATATTCTTCTCATTCTTACATTTTATTTCAACTTGGCCAAAGGTCCGAATAGGACGAGGTTTTGGTCCGGATCCGGACCGCGGCCCACCAGTTGGTGATGCCTGGCTGACGGGTACATGTGATGAATGAGTGGTATGGGCGCCATTAACAGTCACCTCTGTGCGTATTGGTCACACGCAAAGACAGGTGTTTTGTTGGAAAACCTTGCAAGAGCGAGACAGTTTGTAGAACTGCTCCAGTTAGACCGGGCTGTTGGACATGTCCGTGCTGGAGCGGGCTGTTGGACATGACCAAAAAATGGAGCGGGCTGACATGTCCGCGCTGGAGTTGGCTGTTGGACATGTCCACAATGGAGCAGGATGTTGGACATGTCCACAATGGAGCGGGATGTTGGACATGTCCGTGCTGGAGCAGGCTGTTGGACATGTCCACAATGGAGCGGGATGTTGGACATGTCCGTGCTGGAGCAGGCTGTTGGACATGTCCACAATGGAGCGGGATGCTGGACATGTCCACAATGGAGCGGGATGTCGGACATGTCCGTGCACTGGAGCTCAGCGCCTTCACTGCTGCGTCTGTTTGCTCGCTCCTCTGAGAGAAACCGTTAAACTGCTTCATTAGCGGCTTCATTCACTACGCGTGAGACGCCGGCCCCTCCCCCTTACAGACCTCTGTGACTCCACTTCCATCAATGCAGGGAAGGTTAAGGTGGAGATTAAGGTAAGGGCTAATGTTTAAGTGTGTATTTATGAGTCTGTAGGTCAGCCTGACCTTAGTTTCAGTAAATAATCGGTTATTTAATCGTAAATAAATAATCTAATTGCGACATTAAATATCAAACTATAAATGGTCTTTTATGGTTTAAATTATTGGAATTCATAAATAAACAAACTGATTTATGAGACATCCGAAGAAAATACACCGCTATAGTTAAGTATTAATAAGAGTGTGTGTGTGTGCTTGTGTGTGTGTGTGTGTGTGTGTGTGTGTGTGTGTGTGTGTGTGTGTGTGTGTGTGCTTGTGTCCCAGCTGTCATTATGTTCCAGGTGTGGCGGGAACATGGAGCGGATAGACCCTCCTCCGACACAACACCACATCACATTCCTGGGAATCCACAGCTTCCTGTGTGTGTGTGTGTGTGTGTGTGTGTGTGTGTGTGTGTGTGTGTAAATTAAATGGGAGGAAGAGCAGAGAGGTAGAGGAAGTGCGGGTGGTGAACTCAGGCACACATCATGTATCCGTCCACACATCTTTAAAAACACACCCTTTTCTCATCTCACTGCGTCTTTTTAAACTCTCAACTTCACAAAAATTACATTTCCCTCTTTGAGGATTGATTGATTTAATTTTGTTACTGTGTCATGCGTAAACAACATGCCCAGCCCAAACTGCTGTACAAGACACCATTATTAAAACGGAGAGACCACAAACCAAAGCAGACACCAACGAAACAAACCATCCTGACGTTTCCTCCAGGCTTTAACGAAACAACCATTTCATCCTGTCATCATTTCAGGGTTTTGAACAAACATTTCATCCATCAAAGGTGCTCTTAACTCATCACAGAAGGGACAATATAAAAGAAAATGAGAGATTCTCAACTTCTCCTAAATCACAACATTCACAGTCAGCTTTCCTCCGGGACGTTTTCAAAGCTGCCAACGTCAAGAGCCAAAGGAAGGATTCCTGTTCTTAATTTTGCTTGATTTGAATATATGTCCTTAATTTGGGTTTTAAAAGGATGTCATTTAACCACTTTTCTTTAAATCCAGCAACTAACTTCTCTTTTATTGTTCTCAAAGTGCACAGTAAATTATTTCAGTGAGTGAATGCAGAATTAAAGGACACTGCAGAACTGAAGAAGTGTTACAGAGCTTCAGTCCGCAGAAACACACTTTTGACAACTGCTGGCAAGATTACATCACATCACGGACATTCGTGGTCGGGATGCCACAGTGAGGACATTTTCCACCAAAAGCCAGAGTGTCGTCTTTTATAATAAACACCCTGCATCACCGCACCAGCTCAAACTGAAACTGCATCACGAGATAACTGAAGGAAAGTTACGGTCCCAACCACACTGAAACACTGAGGATTATCAAACATTTCAACTATAAAAACAGAAGACAAAAAAGAGACCAACAGGACAGAAAGTGGACAGAATGAGTGTGAGAATATTCTGGACTGAAATTTACTGCACATCTATTTTTATCTGGATTTGTGTGACTGATGTGAGCAGAGAAAGAGGTCAGTGAGAATCAAATAAAATCCTGCAGATGGTTCTAATGTGAATCGCAAACATGTAATCTTATGTAATCTCATCTTTTGCTGCGTGGTTCACACACACACACACACACACACACACACACACACACACACACACACACACACAGGATGTTGTTTCTGTCAATATATCACATGCATGCACTGAAAAACTGCCAAACACTGCAGAAATGTGTATTGTCTGGAGCTGGGAACGTGGGCTGCTACTGGACACACACACACACACACGTATATAAAGCCCCGGCACATACACACTGTTATTCAGGCAGTACTTTTCTGCAGTGCTGTAGAGTAGAGTACAGTAGAGTACAGTAGAGTACAGTAGAGTACAGTAGAGTACAGTAGAGTAGAGGCTGTCGGGCTCTTTCTGTATCACTGGTCCATCTATCGTCACAGTAACAGCAGCAGACTAAAGGAAAGTAAACGCGTCCTGCAGCTCAGAGCAAATCTGATGAATCACACAAACCCACACCAACGGAGCCTCAGCAGCTCACACTCATCTGCAACCATTTTAATCACACATGGAGTCATTTTTTAAACGTCGCTCTTATGGGAAAGTAAACCGAGCGTATTTGGGGTTTTTGGCCTGTTGGTCAGACAAAACAAGATGACATCACCTTCGACTTCATAGACGCCTTGAAGGGACATTTGATCCAAACAATGAATCCATTAAAATTTAGGACATAATCAGCAGATTCATTGATGATGCACGTAATGATTGGCTGCTGCCCTGTTGTTTTTAACAAAGCTCTGATTCCAGCTTCCCAAATGTGAATATTTGTGGGTTTAGAGAAAAAAACAAGACATTTGCAGGTGCTGTCCGGCCGGCCGTCGCTGTATCATGAAAACGCGGTCAGTTCGGTCCTCAACTTATGCCGACTATCTGCGCGTCATCAGACCTGAAAGGTGGCTTTGTTTTAAAAGCCCGGACGAAGACCGGTGGTGGTCAAAACATGTTGGCTTCTTTAATGGTTTAGCCACTATCATAAAGGCTTTTTAACGAAATTTCTCTGCCTTCTTTTCACATTTTTAATATTTTTGGAGTACCTGAATTTCTTTCCTATTTATTCACGTGGCTTTTGGCAACAGGATCTTTTGCTGAAATCACTACGTCATTAAAAACTGTTGACATCTTCAAGTCAGTTCTCATTCTGAAGTTGTCGACTTGGGTTTGAGGAAAATCCTGATGTACGTTTTTGATATTTTGCTGCATTTTATGAACCAGGCTAATAATAAAATATGAAGTCATGTTAATTGACATTTGCTGCAGCCTGTAGCCTCTAACACATAAACCCTGATGACGCAGTCTGAACACAACAGTTTGGTTTGGAAATCACCCAAACCATCGTCTTTACTTTCTGTTTCTGGATGTCTACCATCCTTAAAAATCCCCCAAACTCCAGATAATAAGTGATTCCCCTGAGAATATATTCATTAGTATTACAATCTCTTAAAATGAAAAAGCATCAATAGACAAATCAATATGTTCAAAGAAATAAAACTCACTGATCACCTCACAGCAGGTCAAACTGAGGTTATTCCTCCAGACGGAACCAACTGTTTACCTTTAAAACCCTGGCAGATACAGATCAATACCACACACACACACACACACACACACACACACACACACACACACACACACACACACACACACACACACACAAACAGACGGTCACGGTTTGGCAGTTTCAGTTGATACCACCATATGAGCCGACAGAGAGCAGACTGACCGGTTGGTTTGGTTTGGAAATCACCTTCCTTCACCGTTCT
Source organism: Plectropomus leopardus (assembly GCF_026936395.1). Classification (NCBI taxonomy): domain Eukaryota; kingdom Metazoa; phylum Chordata; class Actinopteri; order Perciformes; family Serranidae; genus Plectropomus; species Plectropomus leopardus. The sequence goes on along the minus strand of NC_142185.1, from coordinate 36,431,386 downwards.
CTTTCTGGACTCACTGAGTCTACATATCAATTTTTTTTTCGGGGTTTTCTGAGCCCCGTCGTCTTTCTTAAGTCGTCCTAAATAAGGAGAGAGCATACACATGCTGCGTGTTTTATGCAGCAGCTCTGAATGATTATAGATAATTTTATTTTTTTTCTCGGAAAGGCGTTGATGTCGTCCTTTGGCAGTGGAGGAAAATGTGATTCTTAGAGGCACCATGATGCAGACGAGGCTGATTTGGCGTCAATAATGAATCATCTGAATGTTTGTTAATAACGTGATGCTGACAGAGCCAGAGAGGCTCCGAGAAGTCCAATGTGACGGCAGGGCAGCACACAGGCGGTCTACAGCGCAGCACACACTCCAGTTTATATCTACACAAAAGGCAGCGGTTACAAGCTCGTTTTAATTTAACATCTAAATAATTACTGGACGAATGTGAAGTATATTGTGAACACATTTTTACACAGAGACTGATGTTAGTGGACCAGAGCAGCAGCAAATCACACCAACAAACCAACACACAATGCAGCTTTTAACATGTATTAACAACTCTTCAGTGAAAAAAAACAACTCTGTGCTCAGCCGGTTTCACCTAGAAAACGCTGCGCCTGGCTCACGCACTATACTGACTTTCTGCAGAGCAACCAGGCGGCAGAGGGGCTTCTCTCCACTGCTGGAGACGATAATAACAACACAGCCGAGCCTCCGCTGTGTGGAAAAAGCCATGGATCATTTATTATTCAACAGTATGTGAACTGCAAACTATTTAAAGCATGAAAACACTGGTCAGTACGCCTTTAAAAATATCTGCAGATGGACACAATCCAGCTGCCCCCCGGTTTAAAAGCTAGAATATGAAAACAATTTGGCTTCTATGAAGCTAAAAGGATCTGCAGCCACACTGTCTGCAAGTAAATTCATCTGTTTAATAAACCCTCAGGGAGTGTTTGGAGCATTTATGCACTTTTCATTCTTCTTTCTTTTTGATAACTGTGTGTGTGTTGATGCATGTGTCCTAAATGTAGTCCAGATTGTGTATTTGAGTGTAATCAGTGAATTTGCAGCTCAGCTCCTACAATAAGTCTAAAATACACTGTGGAAACTAAATAGTTACATTCAGACTGTTCAGGTCCAAAAATGCTCCATTGAAACCCATTCAAACTGACATTTTTGATCCTATTTCAAGGGTTAAAAATCTGAAAATTAATTGATATTTGATATTTATGATTAGGACTGATGTTGGTTTAAAATAATCTCAATGAAAGTTGAAAATAATAATAATGTATAATATTTTTAAGGTTTAATTTTGCATATTTATCATAGTCATCACCAATAACCCAAGAAGAGATACAGTGAGAAAAATAAACTATGCAAAATCAAAAAATTTGAGCTGTCTGGAGATTTCCGCTTTTTCCATCGGACGTGGTCGGACAACACGTCGTACACGCGTTCTTTTCCAGCACGACTCGACCTTCAGTCGAAGGTGCTGGTGGGAAGAAGTTTAAGGAAAGCAGCTCCAGTTTGTGTTTCCCTACATGTTGAGGCTTGTGCGGCTGCTGATACGAAAGTAGGCTGAGCCACAGTGTGTGTCCGTGCATGTGTGTGATTGTCTTTTCAGAGTACGTGTGCATGCATGCGGTGCTGCTCCTGTGTGCAGCTCAGCAGATTTTTGTGTGTGTGTGTGTGTGTGTGTGTGTGTGCATAAGTGTGTCCACCACGCGCCACAGTGACTCACTCTTTTCATTCTCATCTAATTTCATGGGGGTTGATCACGGCTCTCGTGTGATCAGAGACGACTCTATCCTCAGCACACACTGTTTACTACCATCCCTTCAGCATATTAATGATCTGATGGATGCAGATGATGTCGTCCGTTCATTAATGACGTGTTCCTTCCTCACAGCTGGTTGGTATGCCTTCATCTGCTTCATCCAGATGTGTCTGTTTGGCGCTGGATAATAAAACTGAAACACCTGAGCGTACAATTCTGCAGGTCAAATTTATAAAAGCTCATCGCCCTCGGGGCTGCACGATTCTGCATCGCTGCAGATTTGTAATTCAGAGAGCTACTACATCGATGATGTCAGTACACACAGCTGCAGACGAGGTGAGCTCAATGATCCGGCTGCTCATTCAGACCTGAGCTGGATAAGATGCACCCTGTGACTGGAGACGGAGACGCAGAGGAAAGAACCAATAAATATGTTTATCACCTGCAATCGTGCACAAGACAAAAGGTTTGAAGAGAGGAAAATGCAGTTGAGACACAGTTTCCTACACATTTGTTCATTCATATCCGCCTGCCATCATGAAAAACATCTTTCGCCAGTTTCTATTTTTGGAGCTGGACCGTTCATTAGGAGCACTGTTGGAATACATTTACTCTTCTGTTATTGACAGCACCAAACTCTCGGAGCACAGAGCGTACTCTGGACACAGACGGAGCAGCAGAGCACCAGGCATAGTTCAACTTAAACACTCATCATGCTGGGTCAGTTTGTTTTTGCAGCAGCTGCTGCTCTCATCCATCAATCTGATTAGCTCTGACCGATCAACAGATCAATAATCCAACCCATGACTGAGACTCAACACAAAGTCATTAAATAGTGAAAATCACAAGACAGAGAAGGGGAAGAAGCCAAAAGATTCTGATTCTGTGAGAAACACTGAGGAGTCAGGCTGGAGGGGTTCGATAATAAGCCAAAAAACAAATTTTACGTTGCACGCTATTCAGCGGAACATAATGATACAGAGTCCCGACAGAAAACGAGTGTCTGACTATCAGTGACTATAGAGCTCACTGAATCCATCAAATGTACACCGCTGTTACTTCGTGTAAACAAACTACATAGCTATCGGCTGTGCATTCAAGATCAGACTGGAGATGTAGAGGAGAGTAAAACTTGTTTATTTTTAAATCAGAAAAACACACAATTTATATTGTGACACTTAATGGGAATTACATACAATACAGTCAACAGCATGTAACCTTAGTCCAGCTTGTTTTTAGCGATGGTCATGGACCTCAGCAGAAACGGTCAGCTTACCGGCAATCTCCCTCCAGCCAGCTGAGATTGTCTTTAGGTTTTTATTATAAATTAGCAGATTTCATATCCATCAATTCTCAGTTCAACTTCATGAATCAGCCAGTGCTCGTCCACAGCAGTGCTTTCAAAGCGAGCATCAGATATAAATAAAATCCGCGTCTGATATCTAAAGTTCATCTCACATCAGCTCCTGCAGCCTGTAAAGACAGCTCTGTCATTGGCTTCAGATTCCCGCCTCTGCTGATATTTGATTTCTCTTATGCTGTGACACCGGCAGCCTCAGCTCGGCAGGAAATCAAACATGATCTGAGTGACACTAGTTGCTCTATTAGTAAGTTTACAAACACGATATTATATTATTCACACTGTCATATTGCTTAATGCAATTTGACTTGGATTTAGTGCTGTGGTAGGACATTTTTAAAATCCCCAAAACATGCCATAATGACAAATGCTGGTTCAGGTTGTTTGTATAAGTCAAACCGGTTTGAGCTTGTACTCTGGACCGCACCAGCAAAACCAGAAATCGACCCAAGTCTACTGGGGAGCTTTCAGAAAATACTGTATATGTAACAGCATCTGTACTAAATGGGATTAAAGACCTTTAATCAGTAGTTAGGGTCGGCCATGAAAGGCCTGATTCCAGCTTATGATTTAAATAACACACATTAAGCACCAACATGGACACAAATCGTCCATCCAAACATCAACAGATGTGAGAGGTAGAACAATATTCCCCCAAACTTCAGAGCAACAGACCACCACTGACAAAATATTGACAGTTTAAAGCAAAGCTGTGCATCATCATTCACGCCGTTGAGCAAGGCGGCACAGAAGAATGATGGCAGATGAAATAGAGACCCAGAGTGTGTGAAGTTTCTGGACAGAAACATTAAAACCTTCACACAGTTAAACTGCAGCTCACAGCCTCCCTTCACCTCATGCTGCTGTGTTTCTGCAGACGTGACCCGCTGCGGTTATGTAAGCCACATTTCTTTTTTAAGAGTACATAAACAAAGTTACAGAGTGAAGTACAGCAACATCACGTCACCGAGACTCTCCGGTCCAACTGCAACACGGCTGATATTCATGCTGCTGAGAGGAGGACGACTTCACGAGGACATGGGTTCAGTTTGGAGGTTTCTGTCCACAGATCAGAACAGTGGAGGCGAATCATCCAAAAAAACAGACTATTTATGATCCTTACGGTCCACTTGTTGGCAGGCGTATATTTGGAGTTTACGCCTCATCATTAACCAGTTTATTTTATGACACTTGCCGCTAACTGGCTTACATTTCTGGCATCATGTACATTTGGTTGTGGCACTTAATTTTTAATCTTTCCTACTTTATACTGCAACAAATTTCCCTCAGGATGAACTGAGAGTTACCTCTTCTTACCAATGTCCCCGTTACTTGATTTCTTTCAAAAACATGGGGAGAAGGCAACGGGCAACACAACACAAAATGGCCCAAAAAACATATCAAGAATTTTTTTAGAAAGTTAGAAGAAAATTACCTGAAAATAGGGGGGAAAAAAACAAGAGAATGACCTGAAAAGGGGCTAAAATAAAATAAAAAAATCTTTAATAATCTTCAATTTTTTTTAAACTGATTTAAAATAAAAAGGCAACAACCATCTAAAGACATAATTACCCCCCAAATAAGCAAGAAATGAATAATAAGTGCAAGAAAATTGCCTGGAAATAAGAAAAATGTATTAATAAAGAAAAATAAAAATAAAAAGAAAGTTAAGAAATACAACAAGGCAAACAGGACTTAAAAAAAGGTGCTCAAAAATTAAAATAATTCACGACAAAATTTAACATTTAATTTTTTTTCCTTTTTAGCCCCACCAGGATTAAAAGGTTGAAATACTTGTAAAAAGGCGTCTAAACGCAGGTTTAAAAGAGTTAATTAAGACCATTTTCGAAAAGAGAAACAGACCTTTAATGCAGTTCATAGCTAGGTCATTTTTTAAAACCCTGATGAGCACACTCAGTTTTATTCTCCTCCATTGTTTTAGACTGACAGCAGAACTCAATATGGGCAAATTCAACCAGAACTATCTGCACGGATGAATTTTTATTATTACTATCATTATTATTTGAAGTGAACGGCCCCTTTAAAGTGTGATACTGCTGCTAACTTTACACGAGCAGCCAAAACCAGTACAGATTTACAGCACATTAAAGCAAATCAGCTTTAACGACTCTCACCAAATCTGTGCATACACATCACCATAATGCTGCTTCACGTACTTATCTGCTGTGCACATGTGCACGTCAGCGCTGCGGAGACAGCCACCACTTCCCACGTGTTTACAGGCGCTTCGAAATAAACACAAACCCTGTTCCATGACGAGAATACTGCAAAAAGAGACGCATCAAACGCTGTGTACACGGTCTCTAAACGTTCAGGAAGCAGCAGCTGCTTGACCCGCTCACCAAAGTAAGAGTCATGGGAAATGTTGCTGCTGCACAGGTCTTAAAAATACTTTGTGTTCCTATAAATCAGTCAAGCATTTATCCTCACATCAATCCATTCACTGTATAAAGCAGCTGTATCCTGTTCAGAGGGGCTGCAGAGAGAGGACACACCTGGACAGGTGTAGATTTCCTCATCTGTGTACATGATTTCTGCCTCGGTCACACAACGTCATCAAAGTCATCAACGTCATCAACGTCATCAAAGTCATCAACGTCATCAAAATCATCAAAGTCATCAACGTCGTCAACTTCATCAAAGTCATCAAAGTCATCAACGTCATCAAAGTCATCAACGTCATCAAAGTCATCAACGTCGTCAATGTCATCAAAGTCATCAACGTCATCAAAGTCATCAAAGTCATCAACGTCATCAAAGTCATCAAAGTCATCAACGTCATCAACGTCATCAAAGTCATCAACGTCGTCAATGTCATCAAAGTCATCAACGTCATCAACGTCATCAAAGTCATCAAAGTCATCAACGTCATCAAAGTCATCAACGTCATCAAAGTCATCAACGTCATCAACGTCATCAAAGTCATCAACGTCATCAAAGTCATCAAAGTCATCAACGTCATCAAAGTCATCAACGTCATCAACGTCATCAAAGTCATCAACGTCATCAACGTCATCAAAGTCATCAAAGTCATCTATTCTTATGGTTTTTAATGAGAATCGGCAAAAATCACAGACTGTGGGTGTAAAACCTGAAAATACTGAACTACTAGAAAATAAAGAACTGAAAGATAATTCTGGGTCAGACTTCCTGAATAATTGAAGATAAACTTTTACATTAAGGTATATGTTTGTTTGGGGTTTTTTTAAGTTTTATGTTCTTGAGATAAACAATAACATATTCTCATGTTTTTGTTATATTGTCAAGAGTTTTGTTAATGCAAAAATACCATAAAATATTGTGATATTACTCTTAGGCCATATCAGCCATACCATCCTGAGTCTGAAGTACGGTCACTATATGAAAAGTAGTTTAAACTCACACATAAATGTCTAAATTGCATTTCCTGTTGGAAATTAAAGCACATAAACATTGTCAAGTAGAAATGCAAAATATCAGCATGGACCAGCAAGTGAGTGCAATATGGGACCTTTACCGCTTTGAAACATGAGCGAGAGAAAAAAAGAACAAAGAGAGTTTTGTGGACTATTTTTTTTATATATATATAATTTTCAAATTTTCCTGCTTTCTTTTTTTAAAACCAATTTTTATGTATTTTTCTTGTCACCTTTTACTAATTTCATTCAATTTGTGAAATATTTCTTGCAAAGTAATTATTTTATTTTTGGAGTAGAATTATCAAAATTGACCATTATGGATTTTTTTTTATTGTGATAGCATTTTTGGCTGTATCTGCCCGAGTCACAACTTCAGTTAGTTTTAAACTTTACTCTATTGTGTGCTGCATGTTCATATGATAATGATGTGTTGTTTTTTTAACATTAAAGCATGTCATTATGTTGTAGTACAAATCAAAAAATAAAAACAAGAACCTGAAAATGAAAATGAGCATAACATGGAACCTAACAAGTGTGTGTGTGTGTGTGTGTGTGTGTGTGTGTGTGTGTGTGTGTGTGTGAGCTCTCCATGACTGTTTACAACTGTAAATGGATTAAAAAGGAAGTGGTGGGGAATTCCACTGCAGGCCCACAGTCTGAACACTCAGGTCCTGGAAACTTGAGGAGCTTTTCCATGACTGTCTCACATGCGTCAATAAATCACCAAATACAACCACACTAATGTCAGTGTGACCGTCAGAAATACTCAGTTACATCCAATAATACTCAGTTACTTCGTATAATACTCCGTTACATCCATGTACGTTTTCAGTCCAGCTGAAGCAACAATTTGGGGATGTTTTTGTCTTATTTACAGTAAAGTCTCGCGCACAAATGACCCACAATCAGCGGCCAACACAAACACCTCGAGGGTCGCGGGTTCGAGTCCCGGTGTGCACAGAGGTTTTTAAACGGAAATTCCAGCAGTGTATATAAGTACAGCAGTCGGTGAGAAGCACGCTGCCGCTGCACCGCGTCACCGAGAGCCGTTACCGCCCCGCGCCGGTGCCCTCCCCGGTGTTTGTTTGTGAAGCTGAAAGATGCCACAGAGGCGCCTACCTGCTTCCACCGTGTCCGTCAGGTCGTGGTTGGCGGCGGTCCGGGGAAACTCCTTCAGTTTTCGGGAGCTGAGGTTGAGCACGCCGCTGGCCGCCGCCTCCTCCAGCGCCCGCTCCAAGCCCCGGTTGGGCGGCAGGTTGGCGCTGCCGATGTGGGTCTGGATCGACGGGGAAGAACCGAGCTGGGAAAGAGGAGGACGAGCCGACTCCGGTCCCAACGTCGCCATAGTGTTGCCCCGCTCTCTCTCTCCGCCGTCCTCCGGTGTGTGTCGGGGGGATATCCGCTAAAGAGAGAGCGCGTGCGGGGCGAGCAAACCGACTTCTTCAGGCGTGCCGAGCCGTGCCGCGCGGTCAGTTTCCTCCTCGTTTGTCGCCGCCGCGTCCGTCTCCCTGGTCTGCGCGGTGCGTGAAGCGGCAAACCATAACACAGCGGCGCGACATCCGGCAGTCGGTTTTCAAAATAAAATGTCTCAAATCACTAACCAATACTTAACTGTTTTTTTTTTTTAGAACTGCTTTTAGTGTATGATCAACGTTGTGTGCAATATATTATTAGTGTTACAACACCAACAAAAACAATAATAATAATAGTATTAGTAGTAGTATTGTCATTAAATTAATAATAATATTCGATTTTTTTTAATTGATTAGTTTTTTTTGTTTGTTTACTATTTAATTATTTGCTTTCAGTATATTATTATATTTTTACAAGAATACTATATTCATACATCTAGCCAAGGTTTATATATGTTCTGAATTTATAAATTATTTTGATATCATCTCTTCTTTGACATTTAGCTTATGTCGTATTTTCCATTAAGATGTGTACAGACTGGTATATCTGTGCCAACTATCATGTAGCTTTGCAGTAACAATATAATATTACTGATGTACCTTTTATTTTGATTATTATTATTATTGTTGTTGTTGTTGTTGTTATTATTATTTTAACAATACCTTCCAGAAATCCTCACTAACAACCAAGTGATTGAAAATAAAAAAGGCTGAAAATTCAGCTTGCAAGAAAAAAAGAAATGTATCTGAAAAATGCTGCAGTTGTGTGGGTGGATATTTAGGCCCAGTTTGTGCCTCTCCTGCAAAAATCCCTTCTTCATATTTTAGACTGCATTCAAATCTCAGAAATATTCCTCAAAAATAAAAAGAAGTTTTGTTTTTTAAACTCTAGTTAACTTGAAAAAAAATGCTGATTTTAACTTCTATTTATTACATGTTGACGACTTCCTTCTTACATTTTTTTATTCTGAAGACCTTTCCTCTGCTTTTTCGGTTTCGCATTTCTTTAACTTGACGCAGCCCCCTCACTGCGGCTGCGCACTGGAGCGTGCAGCTGAGACGCAGCAGAGAACAAAATTACAACTAAACAGCGACATCTGCTGCACGAGATCCGTGCACGCTGCACTCCAGGGGAGAAAGTTTGAGGAAACGTTGACCTCAGTTAAACTCAGACACCTGAGTGATGCTGCAGGCTGTTTCCACCAGCTGGACCCCAAATCCTGGTCCCACAAAGACCTGTGCAAATTTTGATTCTGACTTTCTAAAAAACATGGGGATAAGGGAATGAACAAAACATGGCCGGAAAATGAGAAAAAAAAAGTTAAACTACTGAAAAAATCTGACCTATTTGCTCAGGTTTCAAAGGGTTAATTATATATTCAATATTATGTTACAGAAAAAAGAAAAGGTTTTTAGCCCTTTTTCGGGCCATTTTCCTGTTTTTTGTTTGTCTGCTGTTGTTGTTTTTTTCTCTCTTTGCCAGAATAAAAATACTGTAAAAGTAACAAAACTGGGTACAAAACAGTTTTTACTCTAAAATTTTGAAAGTCAAAATCAAATTTTTTTGGCTTTTTTACTCCTTTAATGATACCAGAACTTTGCCACTATAACTTACACGAATAAACCAGTCATGGATTAACCCTTTGAAACCCAGAGTGACACAAATTGGTGTTGTCTTTTTGTTTGTTTGTTTGTTTGTTTGTTGTTGTTGTTGTTTTAAAACATGGGACAAAGTCAATGAGAAACTTGCAAAAATTACAAGAAATCTGTAGATTCAAAAACATTTTTTTGTTTTAAAAAAAGTTAGGGAAAAATATTAAGATTTTAAAAAATAAAAAGCAAGGGGACAATTATATTTATAATAATTATAATAATCAAAATCACATATTTGAATTATGTTACAGAATTATAATAAATTTTAAGCACTTTTTTCCGAATCTTGTTAGCCCTTTTCCCCCCTTTCTTTTTAATTTTTTAAACTAATTTTCAGGTAATTTTCTTGGACATTTGACTAATTTCTTGCTATTTTTTAAAATAATTTCTTCTTTCAGTTCTCATCGCCTTTCATCCATGTTTTTGAAAGACGTCAAGACTATATTCTCCAGCTCCAAAGAAACAAAGTGGAGTATTAATTATTTTTAAAATTCCTGTAAATGTTAGTATGATGATTAACTGTACTAATGTGATTTATGTATTTATTTATTTACTGTTATCATTTCATTTGATTCTTTTATATTTTTCTTTTCTTTTCTTCTTTTGTGCAAACCTGGATGGGAGGGTGTGGGTGTGTATATTTGTAAATGACAGTCAAGTACATACATGTATGTCCATTTAAATTGTTAAATTTTGAAAATATAAATAAAATTGTTGAAAAAATTAAAATAAATGTTGATATGATGTGAAGTTACAGCAGCCTGACTTCAGCCCTGTTCGCTGAGAGAAAATCTGTTTTGTGTTCGAGGTAAAAACCCTTATTTACTACCATCTGATGTGTGTGTGTGTGTGTGTGTGTGTGTGTGTGTGTGTGTGTGTGTGTGTGTGTGAGCTCCATTGGGGAGCGGGAGTGCTGAGTCAACCTGTTACATAACCAGCTTACATCAGCAGATCCACAGTGCTGATGGCTGATCACAGAAAGTGTGCCAGCTCCTGTCTGAGCTGCTATACTTGTGAGGACCTTCATTGACATCATAAACACAACGTCCCATAGACTCTAACGTTAATCTGCATTCTGCACGAAACCCCGAATCACGTCCTAACTGCTAAACAGCTTTTTGAAAATGAGTGAAGACTGTGAATTTTCCAATAACAAAATTAATTTCTCAAAAGTGTCTTCACTTTCCAAAAATGTCCCCACTTCCTAAAAGTTTCCTCATTCTCTAAAAATGTCCACACCCCCTGCACATTTTCTAATTTTAAAAGAATAAGTTTTCCAAAAATATCATTGCATCCGAAGAAATTCCAAAATATGTCCTTGTTTCCTGAACATGTCTTCACATGCTAAAAATGTCCTCATTCTCTAAGAATGTCCTCACCTTCCCAAAAGTGCCTTCACTTTCTAACATGTCCACACCTTTCAAAAAATGTCCTAATTTTCCAAAATGTCCTAACTTTCTCAGGGAAAAAAATCCCTTCTTTCTAAAAACTCTCCCCAATTTCCAAAATGTGTCCTCCATTGCTGAACATGTCCTCACTTCCTAATAATGTCCTCATCCTCTGTGAATGTCCACACATTCAAATTCAAACTCACCTCCAAAACACATCTGTATTTTCTAAAATTGCCCCAAATGTCCTTACGTTAGAAGAAACACCACATCCTTACTTTCTAAAGATATCCCGAAATATTTTCAGTCTAAAATTGTCCCCACTTATCAAAAAATGTCCAAGCTTCCAAAAATGTTGTCATGCTCCAAAAATGTCCTCACTTTCTTAGCTTGTCCTCACCTTCTAAAATTAACCTTACTTTCCAAAAATGTCCCCATGCTCCAAAAACATCTTTGCTTCCCACAATGTCCCCACTTTCCAAAAAATGTCCCTGCTTCATCATTCTCTAAAAATGTCCTCACTTTATAAACTCGCCCCCATCTTCGAAGAAAGTCCTTTTTTCCTTAAGTGTCCTTATTTTCCAAAAAATGTCGTCACTTTATTTATGTTCCAGACAGACAATAAATACATGTAGGTACGTCAAAGAACATTTTCTCAAATGTCCTCTCTTTCTAAAAATGTCCCCACGTCCTTCCTTACATTAAAAACACATATAGGAACAATCCAGGGTGTCTTTTGGCTCTGAGGTCTCTTGACGTCTTCCAGTATGTGAAAACAAATACATCAAACCTTAAGGGCATTTAAAAGAGACATAAATGAACGTGTCAGTGTCTCGCTCGTGGACACGTGTCCTTTTCACTTCTCAGTAATCATGAAGGTAAATCAAACCTTCTGATACTTGGACTCGACTCAGAGTAAAACTTCCTCTTTCTGCTCTACCAGCTGCCGGCTGGCGTGACGTCCGTCCCCCGCTGTGCTGAGACGCTTTGATATTTCTGCAGAAAAAAACAGCGTGTGCTGTATCTGTGGTTACGTTAGATTGAGGAAGACGCATCATTATAACCTCTGAACATTCACAATTTTAACAGGATTTTAGTTTTTCTTTGCTCTGTTTATGTGTGCTTCAGCAGAATTCTCTCCAATGGAAATAATAATGTAAAAGAAACTTTAAAAAAATAAAAGCCTGTTTGATGCAACATGTATGAATTAAAGGAGATGGGGCTTAAACATTGCAAGTAACTTTATATGTCCAACAAAACCTCCTCTTGTTGGGTCATTTTTAATAACCTCCTGGGGTAAATGACACGAGGAGCGCTCTGCCGGGCAGTATAACGAGAGCTTTTTGGCCTTCGTGTTTTCTGAAGAAACCGTGCTGACTGCTCAGCTACAGAAAGTCAAACCACTGTTAAATACAGGAAGTGCTGATACCCAACCGCCTCTCTTCCTTTCTGTGCTGCAGTTTTTGGTGGATGAGGACTCGCGTCAGCCCCTGACAGGTCAACGCTTCACTGAAGGAGTTCACTAAATGGTGAGTAGCTCGTTTTATTCTGCAGTCTTTAAGAACGTTTGTCATGTTTTGGTGAGTGTTGCTCCGTCCTTCAGTCAAAAGCACTTTGCATTTAGAGAAATAGGAAACATTTTGGTACTTGGAGACGTTATCACACACAATCAGAGTCTATTATTGCACTCACACAGGAAGCTTCAAGTGAATCAGCCTCTTGAAATGAAACTCATACGTTTTAATAACATTTAAACCCAATTTCACTCTTTGAAAACGCTGAATAAAACTGGTGTTTTGGGGGTAAAGATGAAAAACCCAAACTGTTAGAACTCTGTTTAAACAAAAGTAAAAGTACAAAGGTATTAGAATAAAATTGTACTTTAAGTACCAACATTAATGTACTCATGATGTAAAATTATTGATGCATTAGTGTGTTTATCACTTTAATGTTGAGAGGATAACTGAAAGATATCAATAGCTGTAAACTCTGTGAGCAACACGCCAGTTTCATACTCTGTGCTGCATCATCCCACACAAATGAAAATATATTTACATTCAAAATATTAAATATTTGCCTCAAAACTGTGGAGTGGAAATACAAAGTAACATGAAATGGAAACACCCAAGTTGTGTGTTGTGTTGTATTTTCCAGATTTTGTATTAGTATTACAAATATATTGTAATAAACTAAACTAAACTAAACTAAACTAAAATAAAATAAAATAAAATAAAATAAAATAAAATTGTATTTTTAATCTATTTTATTTTGCACTATTTTTCCCAGTTCATTTAATTCTCTTTTTTCCTTGCTTTTTAGAAAAAAAATTTCTTTCTTTATATTTTAATTTTTTTTCAGGTAATTTTCTTGTAACTTTTTCTTAATTTCTTGCTATTTTAAAAAAATATTTTTTGAAGTTGCCCTATCCCTTTTCATGTTTTTAAATAAAACCAACCTTGTCTGCACAGGTTTTAAAGGTTAACTTTCAGGTCCTGCAAACTGCCACAGGTTTGGATAAAATGATCTAATCTCTCCAGGATTCATTTCAGATAGAACAGCACCTGTGACAGTTTTAACACATAAAAACTGTGTTTGAGAGGAAGTTTTACGGTGACATTTTAAAGAGTGCAGCCTAAAAATCAGGCAGCTGTCGGTTGTTTCCAGTTTGAGTTTAAAAACCAAAAGCAGAAGTTTAGAATCAGGGCCCCTCGACTTTGTGAAAATATCATCAACGGCAGATGTAAATACTGGAAATTGTGGACTTGCGCATTCGTGCGCATGAAAAAACGTTTTTCTGCACAATTCTGACTTCCACAAACGCAGATCCTGTGTGACACATTTCCTGACGAATGTTTGTGATTACGTGTTGCTCCACAGCAGGAGAACCGTGATCAATATGAAAAGGTGTAATTACCAAAATGTCTCAATGATTTCAACTCCAAAAACTAAAAATATTTCTGTTTTTTTTTCAGCGTATGAATATTCAGCACAATTTTTCACTTCACCCTTTCAAACCTTTTTTTGACATCAGTGTTTTTTGTGCTGCATGCAGACACCTTTCAGAAGCGTCTAGTAAAATATTAACAGTAAATATTTTTAAATTATTTTTCAAATACATAGGGGAAAAAAGGCAGTGATAAACTTGGCAAAAAATGTCCCACAAAGTGTGAGAAATTAGTGAAAGATAAAATAACAAGAAAATGGCTTGAAAATCAATTCTATGTTTCTAATTATTATTTTTATTAAATTTATATTTGAAATTATGTTACAGGAATATACATACATATTTTTTACTTTTTGGATTTTTTTGTGCTTATTTTCAGGGACTTTTCTTTTCTAATTTCTTGCTTATTTTTGGGCCAAACTAATGTGCTCAGGTTTTAAAGGGTTAAGTACCAGAGTCCAGACTTGAGACTTTGACTTTTAAAAGCATTAAATATGTTTTATGATCCTGATCAGACTGTGAACCTGCAGCAGGAAGCAACAGCAAACTTCCTGCATGCAGAAAACACATGAATAGTTTTGAAAGTCAGATCAGGTTACCGTCAGTATTTATCAACTGCATGAAGAAATAAGCGTTTTGAGTAATTTTTGTCTTTGAGTCAGTGAGATCCTGACTGTGTTGGTGTAACTTCAGGAAGTTTGCACCAAAGCTGCTGCTGCTGAGAAACTGTCTGTTGTCTTCTGTGCAGATGGGAAGCTGCGGCGGCGTGTCCTCGTCTGTCCACAGACGCAGATATGTCAGCTGGTGTGTGGACTCTGCAGAGTCACCGACACCTGGAGCTCCAGCCCCGACTGCAATCGGTGAGATGTTTACGGAAACTTTAAGAGCGACCAAGAGACTCCCTCTCATTTTAGGACCACGGGGATCTAGCCCGGACCTCTGTAGGATACAAAATTGTTTGTTTTTTTTGATAATTTTTTTTCTTAAAATTTTTGGGTGATGAAAAAGAAACCCCCGAAAAACATTGACGATTCCTTTTTTTTTTTTTTTTTTTTAATTTTTGGTTTTTGTTTTTCTCTGAAATATTTGGTTATTTTTTAAAACTTTTGGCATTGTTTTTTTTCTTTTTTAAGGTTTTTGCAATTTCTTTTTCTTTTGAAAATTTTTCTTGATTTTTTTCTGTGTTTCTTTTTTTTTTAAAAAATTTTTTTTCTTTAAAAATATCCTTGATTTGTTCTTTCTTTAAATATTTTTGGTTATTTTTTCCTCAAAACCTTTTAAGTGTTTTTTTATTTTCTTTAAAACTTTTTGGCAATTTTTTTTCTTTCATTTAAAAAAAAATTGGGGGGCGATGTTCTTTTTCTTTTAAATATGTAAAATGCGTTTTTCCTCTTTCTCTCCACAAGCTTCTTCAAATGCATACTCCCACCAAAACCATCAGCCAGCTGGTCCAGGATCAGTCCCACTTCTCCTTCTGACACCACCAGAAACCAGTGAAGGAGAAACCAATTCAGCATTTCACCAACAACCGAAACACTCACAGCCAACATTCACAAAGAGGACACATCACGAGGCCTTCACACACTCCCGTCACTCCAGCGCTGCTCTGCGTGACTCTCACAAAGACCCTGATCATCGCCCTGACGAGGATGATGACGGTGATGAAGGAGGAAAGGTCAACAAAGACGACTCGTCTCTTTCGCGTGCTGAAGACAAAATCTTGCTCCTCCCGAGGAGCAGCCCCGTCATCACCGGACACCACAGACCCGTCTCCTGGCATGGAGGGGTCACCGACACGCCCGCTTCACCAAGGTCACATTTCAGATTTAACCCTTTAACCCCAGGTCTTTTAAGCATTTAAACCTTTGAAATGTTTACAAATTGGTTTGATTTCTTTAAAAAAAATGAAAAATGAACTAAAAATTAACAAAAAAAAAGATCAAATAATTCTGGAAAAAAAAATTATAAGTATAAATACCATAATCATATATTTAAAATAATGTTACAGAAATATATATCTATTTATTTGTATTATTTATACATTTTTTTATGTTATCATTTTTTTCCCCAGGTCATTTTTGTTCTTTTGCTTTTCTTTTTGTTGTAGTTGTTTACTAATTTAACTAATTTATGCTAATTTTGGGTCATTTCTTGTGTTACTCATTGCCATCTTTCCATGATTTTTGAAAGAAATCTAAGGGTGCTAAAAATACCTCCTGAGTTGATCCTTTAAAGGTCTATTGAAAATATATTTGCAGTAGGGTTTTTTGGGTTTTCTGGATAAAAAGGGAAAGATGATTTTTTTTTCCAGCTCGGACTCTCGGTGTCCTGCTCCTGGTTCGCTGTCTCTGGATCAGCGCGGGCGGCTGACAGTCAGCAGCCTGCAGGATGTGAGTTTCAAACCGAGCTCCTGTCCCGACCCGTGTCCTCTGCAGGAGGACAAGAAGCTGTGCCACGTCTCCGCCTCGTCACACCTGAGCTGCCACGCCAGCGCTAAGCTCCACCCTCCCCGCAGAGGACAGCAGGGATTGGCTGGAGAGCACAGGGGGCGGGGCCTAAGCAGCTGCGATGCCCCTCACTCGTCAGGTAGGATCGATTTAATCGTTACAGAAGGATCCACAGTTACTCATCCAAAACTTGAACAAAGAATCCAAAAATTCTTGATGACTTGAAGTCATCAGGGTTCACGTTTAACCCTTTAAAACCTGGTCGACATCAGCTTTGTTGTGCTGCGTTCAGACGCTTTTGGAACCTCAGAAAACTGGTTTGATTTCTTTTGAAAACATGGAGAAAAGACAATGACCACCTTAACAAGGAAAGCCCAAAAAATGATAAAAAGCAGAAAGACAGTAAGTAAAAGATGAATGACCTGAAATTTCGTGCTCATTTTTGGACCATTTCTCGTTAAGTTGCTCATTGCCTTCTTCCCCTTGCTTAGGTTTCAAAGGGTTAACAACTGCAATCCTGAAGCAAAACATCTGTTTAAAAACTCTCCAAGTGTCTTTTATCCAGTCGAGCGCTCAGTGGCAGCCTGTTCATCAAATACCGCCATTTTTGCAGTGATTTTGGCGTGAGATCCCGACGCCAAAAGCCACCTTTCCCGGCTGTATGATGTGCCGCTCGATGGCACCAGCTGCGGCGTCAGGTTGAAATGCGGCCGGTAACGACACGATACAAAGGGCATTCTGGTTTCTATCGGGCAAATAAACCCAGGACTGGTTTTTGCAGTCTGGTGTTTGTTCCTCGACTGAAAGTGATGTTTTTTATTCTGCACCTCATTATGTGCCTCTTTTGCCAAAACTCAACCACCCTGAGCCCTTGCTGCCTAATCTGACTGGATGTCATCCTAGAACGTCAACAGCAGACGCTGAAGGACACTAGAGTGTAATATATAGACGTGGAAGTCCCCTGGAAAGTGACGATGTGACGACTCGGGATGAAAACGTGTTGTCGGTTCTTCCCAAAACATCCCGCTTGAATCCTCTGTGGCACCGTTTAACATTACAGAAATTAATTTGAGTCGGTGTTGATAAAACTGCTAAATGACGCTGGACTCTTTTTTTTTGTGTGTGTGTGTGTGTGTGTGTGTGTGTGTATTCAGGCCTCACTTCCTCAACAGCAACCAGCAAAAACAGGAGGTGCAGCGGCATCCCAGAATTCCCTGCAGACATCTTTAAGACCAGCTGTGAGCTGGAAAAGGTTAATTCCCAGTTACAGTTTAGGAAACTTTCTGAAAAAATGAAAATGAAATCCATTTTTCTGCTGTGACGGATAAGTGTGTTTCATCGTGTGTGTATGGATGTGTGTGTGTGTGTGTGTGTGTGTGTGTTTGTGTGTGTGTGTGTGTGTGTGTGTGTGTGTGTGTGTGTGTGTGTGTGTGTGCAGGAGAATGCTCATTTCATTGTGGTGGACATGGTGCTGGAGGTGTTGGAGGGAGTAAAGTGGACTCTGAGCTCCACGACGGACACGCACGGACACACACACTGCGACATGTGCACGCAGGGACACACACACTGCGACATGTGCACGCAGGGACACACACAGAGCTGTGCAGAGGACGCAGCGACACATGAACAGAGATGTGAAGCCTGCAGACACACACACACCTGCAGCGCACACAGAGACACACACCTGTCTTATGAACATGAACACACACACCCACACACACGAGATGAAGAGGAGGAAGCACAGACTGACGAGGCTGAACATCTGCCAAAGACTTTCTCTGTCATCTCCACTGACAGCGGCTTCGAAGGTAAAATTATTTAGAAAAAAAGTACTTTTCCTCTTTTCTATAACATAATTAAGTATTAATATATAAAACTCCTATAAGTCTAAATATAGCATATGGACATTTTCTATTTTTTTTAAATATAATAATATATTCCAATTAATTTTTTTATAGTAAACTGTTTCTAATATTTTGCAGTTTTTGGGACATTCATTACCAAGTTGCTCTTTATGTTTTTCCTGTGTGTGTTTTTTTTTTTATTTAATTTTTTATAATGAAATCTAATTTTCTCAGATTTCAGAGGTTAAAATGATCATTAAAGGCGTCTGAATGCAGTGAAATAAATTAGATTATGTGAACCTATCTGAACCTCATTTTGTGCGTTTTCATTTCAGACTGTGGGGTCGAAGCTGCGCTGGCACCCAGAGACTCCCTCAGAGAGTAAGAAAAACACTCATGACTCTGTGTGTGTGTGTGTGTGTGTGTGTGTGTGTGTGTGTGTGTGTTCAGATTTTGTGAGTCAATCTGTGTGTGTTTCCCATGATGCAGTGCAGAGCGGCTGGCCCAGCAGCTGGTGCTGGAGTTCAGGAGGAGCTGGCTTCCCTCTCGAGGGCCTGGGCGGGGACGACAGAGCCTCCGCAGCTCACTGCAGGAGGTGAGGACACTGGGAGACTCAACTGTCTTCGCTGGGGGCCATTTCAGGACATCGGTGTCTTACCTGTGTCCTCTGTCGGGGGTGTGGGGGATCCTCCACAGGCTCTGTTTTTGATCAACAAGCTCTGTTTTGATGCTGTTTTATGTCTCTGACACCTTATGGAGACTAAACGGACAAAAACTATCACTGAATTGTTACTGTGAATCAGAACTTGGCTGATCGGGGGCCAAACGGCACCCTGAATGGGGGCCACATTTGGCCTGTGCGCTTGTTGAGTGTCACTGAAATAAAAACAGTGACACTCAACTGTTGAGTGACAGATGAAGGGAGCTGATGCTGATTTTGTTTGTTTCATTTGCAAAACAAAACAAAATAAAACGTGCATTTAGACGAGTTTAACTCTGTAATATTCTCTCCTGCTGCTTTCTGTCATTGCATATTTTGGAGCTTTATGTCCTCTGGTGACTCTTGTCTTCAGTCCCTGACCTCGAGAGCTTCTCCTCTCTGTATTTTGCAGCTGCCGGGTACCGGAGGAGTGGCGGTGAGCAGCGGCAGCCTGGCTGAGGAGATCAGACTGAGGACCAGGATGAGAGGATCTCTGAGCTGGGCGCCGCCACGCTTCCAGATCATCTTCACTGTTCAGCCGACACACAGGTCTCCGTTACACAGAACACACACACGCACAGCGTTTTCATCGCAGAGACGGATGGACGGATGCTTCATGTATCTAGATGTGGATGGATGCGTGCGGACGTTGACGGTTGTGTGTGTTTCCTCCCTCAGACGCGGTGACGTCGTGGCTCTGCAGCACTTCCTGTGTGCAGGCTGTGGGACCGAGGTGGAGCCCAGTGAGTACTGGACCGCATGCATGCAGGTTTAAATGGGTCCCAGTTAAAGTGCTGAATGAGTTAACAGAAAGAGGAGAGAGAAAGAGTCAGCCGGAGGAGCTGGTTATCATCGAGCATTCACTGACGAAAAGTTCACAGAATCTGTTCAGTTTTAGCTGCAGTGGAGCGAAACCTGTCAACTTCATCCAGAAACTGCGTTTTCTGTCACACAGCCATCAGGGGGAACTGAAAGCAGCCATTTTTAACCCTTTGTGACCTGAGCAAATTGACTTGATTTCTTTCAAAAACATGGGACGAAGTCAAAGAGCAACTAAACCTAAATTGCTTAAAAATGAGCAAAAAGAATAATAAAGTCACAAGAAAAGTAACTGAAAATACGTTTTTCAAAAAATACCTCAAGAAAATGTTAAAAAAATTATTTTCACAAAATTTGAAATACTTAATAGATACATAGACAATACTTATTAGATACATCGTTAATTATGAAGCAGTTAATACATTAATATTTCACAGTAAAATTTAAAACGTGAAGTGAACTGTGTAGAAGACAGACACTCAAAGGGTTAAACAAAGGCCTCTCTATCTCTCTGTCCCCAGGATACATCAAGAAACTGCGTTACTGTGAATACCTTGGCAGGTATTTAGTTGTTATAAATATTTTCACAACACATAGCAGCTTCTTTTTTTTAGATTATTAATAAATTTTGCTTCATCCTTCAGGTATTTCTGTGACTGCTGCCACAGCGGCGCCGAGGCTGTGATTCCTGGTCGACTTCTGTCCTGCTGGGACTTCAGCAAGTAATAAACTACATCAGAAATATAAAAATCTAAATTATGTGGCTATAAACACAACATGAATGCAGCTGAAACCGTGGGGGGTGATGTTCTGACAACTACAAAAAATCCTGAATTACTTCATGATATTTCAGCAGTGTTTCACCTTCTGCTAATGACAACAATAATATGTAAACATTTAGAAAAGGAAAACATCTTAAAGCAGTTACAAGTGAAGCGTTACAGCATTATATTGAAAATTATAACAAAGTAATATATATTTTTATAAAACATCAATGAACAGCTGGACAGATCAGCTCAGTGGGAACAGGACACTTTGAGCCTTTATTAAATGTGTGAAATGTGTTATAAAATTGTGGATATTGCTGATATGAGTGATTTCTCTATTAAATCTGTTATAATAATTATCAATCTTGCAGATACCCTGTGAGCGATTTCTCCAAAAATCTGCTGGATTCAGTTTGGCATCAACCTCTGTTTGATCTGACCTGCGTCGGTAAAACTCTCTACAGCCGAGTGAAGGAGCTGGACAAGTTCAGAGTGAGTTCAGCACTTAATATTATTGTTACTATTATTATTATTATTATTATTATTATCATTATTATTATTATTATTATTATTATTATTATTAAAGATAAAACATGTCCCACAAATTACAAGCATTGAGTAAAAAGTGATAAAATTCAAATAAAACATTTTGCTTAAAAGAAATTGTGAATCTCAAAACATATTTATAATTCATTATTAATTAAATTCATGTATGTCTTTTTTGTATGTTTTTTTTCTTACTTTTTCTGTTTGTTTTCAAAGAATTTTCTTTTAACTTTTTGCCTTCTTCTCATATTTTTGGAATAAATCAACAGGCTATTATTACATCAGTACTTTTACGTTGGTATTTTTTTTTTTTACTTTGCTGTATTGATACTTTTACTATAGTACCATACTGGAGTATTTCTTCCATCTCTGGCAAAATTAAAACACTGTTGACTTTACTTTTAAGAAACTCAAACAACAGAGCAGCTGAGATTTACTCCAACTTTATTTTGTTATTTCATGTTAGTTTCTCTCCTCGGTGTGTCTTTATTTCTGCCCCCTCCTCCTCCTCCTCCTCCTCCTCCTCCTCCTCCAGGAGCTGCAGGAGCAGCTGATGGACATCAAGAAGCTTCTGACAGCCTGCAGGTTCTCTGGGAGGTAGACAGAATATTTATTACACAACCATTAGATTAGATAAAACTGGTTACTGCAAGTAATAAAAAAAATCTGAGCAAATTGTCTTTATTTCTTTCAAAAACAAGGGAAGACGGCAATGAGAAATAGAAGAAGAAATGACCCCAAAATTAGCTAGAAATTTGTAAAAAGTACAAGAAAATGTCCTGAAAACTAGTTAAAAAAAAACAAAACAAAAAAACATGAAAGAAATCATAAAAAAAACCCTAGAAAGTAAAAAAAAAAGAAATTACTTTCAAAAATAATAATCCTATAATATTAGTTTTGATATGTAATTATGATTATTAGAAATACAATTTTTCCCTGACTTTTCAATGTGCTTTTTTTAAGGAATATTCCTGAATAATTGGTAATTGCCTTTTTCCAATGTTTCTGAAAGAAATCGCACCAATTTGCTCAAAGGGTTAAATACTTGTGAAAGCCATCTGAAAGCAGCAAAAGTGATGTTGCTCCAGGTTTTAAAGGGTTAAACACTATGTCCTTTCAAAACCCTACTTTAGTAAAAGTCCTAAATATTGTCAGCACATTGTAGTTTAAGTATCAAATCAGCTGGGTTTGCAGTAAAGTTACTGCTAGAAGATTAAATACTCAGTTTCAACCAGAAACCCACAAACAACATACATGTGTGCCATCAACAGGAAGCACTGAGTGTGTTCATGTGTGTTCCTGTGTGTGTGTGTGTGTGTTCATGTGTGCGCGTGCGTGTGCGCGCGTGTGTGTGTGTGTCTCAGGGTGACGGCTGAGTTGGAGCAGCTTCCTGCTCACCTGCTGGAGCAGCTGCACCTGTTCTCCATGGACGACCTGCTGAGGGTGAAGAAGGGTCAGCTGGTGACGCAGGCCCGAGCGCTGCTGCACTCTGCCGTCCAGCATGTGGAGAACTGTGAGGTCAGCCCGAAATTATCTTTAATCTGGAAATTACAGGCAATATATTTCTAGCAGTCAGTTATTTTTCCTCAAGAGACAAAAGACTGAAAGCGTGCAGGTATTTTGAAGTGATTATCACCAGCGACTCAAATATCAGTTTGTATCTGGACAAACGAACGTGTCTGCAAACCGCAGACCTTTGTGCCTTTTATTTTTTTATTTATTTATTTATGTTTTTGGTGCAGCGGTACATGCTGCAACTCTTTAACGCTTTAACGCCAAATCGGTTTGATTTCTTTTGAGAACATGGAGAAAAGGCAGATTATGTTACTGAAAAATTATTATTATTATTATTATTTATTATTATTATTATTTTCTTCTTCATTTAGATCATTTTCTTGTTTGTTTTTGTTTTTCACTTGTACTTGTTTTTTGTTCAGGTCTTTTTTCTTTTTTTCTGTAATTTTTGTTGTTTATTTTCAGGGGATTTTCTTGTAACTTTGGGGTTTTTTTTAACTAATTTTTTTGCCTGTTTTTCATCAATTTCTTGTTAAGTTTCTCACTGTTTTTTTAAAGGGCCAACTTGCTCAAGTGTTAAAGGGTTAATCAGACACAGAAGAAACAGCACTCACACAGTACGTGTGCCTTTTCTCCCCCAGCTGTGTTTGGCCCGAGGTTTTATCTGTGAGTTCTGCAGAGAACGAGACATCATCTTTCCTTTTCAGAGGGGCATTTGCAGGCGCTGTCCAGGTGAGCATCGACAAACGCTGATGAGATATGCAGAATATAAAAATGATGAAATAAGCTGATCTCCGGCTGTAAACCTGTCAGGATTCTTGTTGCAGCGGGAGGTGAACTCTCGGTGGAGACCAAAACAGAGTGAAAAGAGAGTGAATATTGTAGTTAAATACAAACATTCATGCAAACATGACTCCAAATAAATCAATGCTGACAAGTTCAGTGGACAAGATCAGCCTAAAATCCTAAAGTCCCAGGATTTAGATTTAGGATTTAGAATTTTTAAGAACTTTTCCAAGGTCACTTCTGTGTTTTTTTGTTTTGTTTTGTTTTGTTTTTACACATTTTCCTGTACTTTTTAGTAATTCCTTGTTACTTTTTCTTCCTTTGTAGTTCATTTCCTTCTTCCAGATTATCTGACTTTTGTGCAAAATTACATTCTTGAGTTCATCTGGAGCTCTGCGAGCCTCCAGCAGTCCAGAGTTAGAGAAATCAGTTTTGAATGAGTTTTTTTTGGCAAAAAATGATCTCAAATCTGACAAAAATCAACAGTTTTGGAGCCAAAAGGTGAAAACAGAGACACAATCACTGCAGTGCAGAAATGATCAAATGTGGCCTTTTCTTTCACAGTGTGCAGAGCCTGCTTTCACAAACACTGCTTTGTGGAAAAGAAGTGTCCGAAATGTGCGCGGATCCAATCCCGAAAAAAACGTCCCGATGGATCGAGGAAGTGACATCATAGCGTCTTCAGCTGAGCACTTCCCTTTATGATCCTCTTCACCACAGTTTACCATCAAACACGGCTGTGCAGGACGTTAACATGTTCTTAATATGTTCACTCACTCTGTTTGAGTCAGTCTCAAATATTTCATATTTCCTGTGGAAATTAAATTATTACGAGTGTGATTCTTTACCTCAAGCTACAATACACGTCTGTGCTAAAGCTTTTCAGATCGTCTGCTGTTGTTTTTTTTACATTCATATGGAAGTGGGCTGTTGGCAAAATCAAGCTTAAATCAAATATTAGACATTAATATGATTTCCTACGTTCATTGAGTTAATTTTGTCAACCAACATCAGTCCTAATAATAAATATATTTTTTCAATAATTTTCAGAATTTAAATCCTTTAAAGGTTTTTGTCATGATGCCACTATGTTTTCAGATGAAAAAAAGTACAAAAAAAGAATTATTTTCAGTATCCTCCTCCTCAGTGTGTGAGTGTAGCTGCTGACAGTCTGGGATATGTCAGTGTGTGAGTGTAGCTGCTGACAGTCTGGGATATGTCAGTGTGTGAGTGTAGCTGCTGACAGTCTGGGATATGTCGGTGTGTGAGTGTAGCTGCTGACAGTCTGGGATATGTCAGTGTGTGAGTGTAGCTGCTGACAGTCTGGGATATGTCAGTGTGTGAGTGTAGCTGCTGACAGTCTGGGATATGTCAGTGTGTGAGTGTAGCTGCTGACAGTCTGGGATATGTCAGTGATCAGCAGCTACATTGACTGTGACAGGTCACCTAGTGGAAATAGCATGTATTTCCTCCAAATGCCAAATATGGTCAAAATGACCTCATCAGGTGGAAAATAGTCAAAATGACAAATTCAGAGTCAAAAGCCCAGAATGACACCCAGAAATAATACAAGTCCTGTTTTTCTGCTCTGATACTTAACTTTTTAGTTTCCACAGTGTATTTTAGACTTATTGTAGGAGCTGAGCTGGAAATTCACTGATTACACTCAAATACACAGTCTTGCCAAAATTTATACCATATGCAGGAACACAGACAAAAATGTTAAAAAATGAAGAATGAAAAAAGACTAAAATGCTCCAAACAGTCTCGAGGATTAGCCTCTTTGTTGTGACCATTTGAAGCCCCGTCAGACACACACACAGGAGATTTCTCTCTCTGCAGATGTTTTGCAGCTCATTAGCTGCTCCTGACGGCAGGAAGTTTGTTCACACCTGCACGGATCCGTCGGATGATGACACCTCGACCTCTGAGGTGTTCCTGCAATCAGAGGTGTGAAGAAAATCAACCAAACATCAACATGTGATGCAATATGTTCTCAACAGTTATGTTTTTTTTTCAGGTGACATTGTGTCATTCACAACTGATTAAATATTGGACAATAAATCTTAGATTTCTGGAGAATAATGATGGATTCAATTATCACGTGTAAAGACGGATATTCCTCCCAGGAATCGATGAGACAAAAACTGAGCTTATAGAGCGAATATTTAGCTATATATAAGTATATTTTAGGGCGGGCAAAGTTAACGTGTTAATAAAGTGTACTTTGGGAAATAGGAAAGCAATGCGTCAGTAACGTTGTGGATGGCAGCAAAAATAAACCTCCGTGTGCAGAAATGGATAAATGAAGATTTTATTGAATAACAAGTTCTTAATAATATATGTACATTTGCGTATTTGTGCACTCTCATACTGATGAAAGTACAAAAAACAACTGAAAAATAATCATTTACCTTTAGAACAGATAAAAAAAAAGTTAAATAAGTTTGTGCTTCCTCTCACTCCTTTTCAAATATGCGATATTTAAGTTTATGTGACTTGAGTGTTTGTTGAAACGGATGTATAGGCCTTCTTTTTTGACTTTTTGTTTTTTGCCGTAAGGCTCGTTTGCATTAATTTGTGTGTTTTGTTATTTTTTTATTTTTAAATGTTACAAATGACAGAAAAGCCACAAATCAAACTGATGTTTGTCAGTGAAAAGGGAAGCGTTTGTTGTTGAGTGTGGAGCACAAATGTAAAGTAACAGGTTGAGCAGCCACACCGCGGCGTGAGCAGCGTCGCTCGGCACGGCGCCGCCGCTGCAGAACATCTCGAGATTCAGTGTCTCACTGATATTTTCGGTGTGACGTTTTCAGCTAATATACTGATATTGACATTAGATCACCTTTTGCTACAGTTGTCACAGACATAAAATACAAATATCACTTTCACTCAACCTTTCCGGTTCCGTTTCAAAATAAAAGCCCTCAAACAATGTCGAGAGAATCCTTTCAGTTGTTAACACAAAGCTTTTAATTTCATGGCCATGAAATGCATCATGCATCAAAGAAGTGGCTTTCTGTCATGACTTGTGTTTTCGTGAGCAGTGACTGCATAAGAAAAAGGCCATATATGAAGCAGCAGCTTAAAACATGTTTAAAAGTGTTTCACGACTGACTTCTGTGCAGAAATACTTTCTCAGGCTCGTCTGGAGCTACGTGAGCCTGCAGCACTCCACAGTTAATGAAATCAGTTTGGTTTCTTTTTGGTACAAAGTCAGCTCAGTTCAGATGAACATCAAAAACACAATGTTGTGGACAAAAGGTGAAAAAAAGGACACAATCAACACAGAGCAGAAATGATCAAACGTCTGAATATTAGCTCTTTTTATTGTAAAATATCTGCATATATTGCAATATCTGACGTTGACAATACAGCAGTTTGCTCCATAAATGAGCAGAGTATATTCTTTTAATTGTGGAAATACAGACGGCAGCTCTGTCTGCTGCCTGTGTGACACCACATGTGCAGGAGACGTAGGAAAGAGAGACATTTTTTATATCTTCGCTGACAGTCTAAAGAGCAACAGCCTTCACAGAGTGTGCTGCGGCTGAACGGCATCAGTTTGATTAAAGCTGAACCGTGCACCAACACACATTTTAGTGAAGTTTTGACGCCTGTCACCCACATGCAACACAGAATTCACTGTGCAGCCTGATGGGTCAGCTTCAAACAATGTGTGCAGAGAGGCAGCTGACATGTCTGTCTTTGGGGGACAAATCGAGACAAAATCAGGTGTGTTTTAGCCCCATTCACGACTGCAGCCCTGCATATGACTCTGAGTGGTTTAAATCGTTTTGGGTCAATGCTGAGGACTCCAATTATGCTTCAGAAGCGAGGGAGGTGAGGGAGCTGGTTTACTTTGTCAAAAAGGCAAAAAAGATTCAAACAGAGGTTTTTAGAAGGAAAGTCAATTCTAAAGGAAGCTGGTGGAAAAAGACAGAAAGAGACTGAAACGCTGTGAAACACAAAATGAGGCAGGTATTTATACTGAGAGGCTGATGAGATGATGAGGGCCAGGTGTGTGTGTGTGTGTGTGTGTGTGTGTGTGTGAGAGAGAGAGAGAGAGCAGGAGGTAATCAGGTGATAGGTGTTAGCTCTGTGAGAATTGGATTAAGGAACAAAAAAAGCTGAGAATGAGTTAAGAGGCTCAACTTAAGAAATTGAAACGTATAAACTTTTGGGCCATCCATGCCAGCAAGTGCGTTTGATGACGTCCTGGTGTCGGTTGACATTTGCATTTGTCGCCTAAACATAACCACGTGCAGCGTCATCCCACCATGTGCTTGTGTTGAAATCACGATAACGGCATCACAGGACATTAACAGCAGACGCAGAAGAAACCTAAATATGTAGACATGGAAGTGGACTGCAAAGTGGCAACATGACGAGTTGAGATGAGAAAGTGTCAGAAAAGTTTATAAAACATGTTGAGACACGAATAAAACTACTCAACAATGAACACAAGTACAGCTGAAACAGTTACTGGACGAATAAATAAGCCAGATGACAAAATAAATTGGCAACTACTTTTGATAAACACTTACATTTTCTGATTTTTTGGGGGGGTCTTTTGTTTTTCTATCACTGGCACCTGTGTGTGCTGTGTGGCCTTTCTAAAATGAATGAGTAAACTTACTTTTGACTGGCTTATCACTGCATAAATTACTGAAAAAAGTGCAAAGAAGTAAGACAAAAGATAGGAGGCAATAGTTGAGATTAACACAGGCGAGGGAGACATGTTTCCAGGGAAAGTGATGAAGATGATGGTGGGATGTGCAGAGCGAGGGAGGAGTGACATCGCAGTCCAACAGAGACCGAGAAAAAGGGGGATTGGAGGACTCATGCTCGTATGAAAGAGTTAAATCAGTCATTTACTCAGTGGAGCTGCAGATCTCTGCAGATCTCTGAAGATGGAGGAGCTCTGCTTTCCACAGCTGATCAACACCTCCTGCAGGAGGCCCGGCCCTCCGCGGCCCAGAGCGGTGCTGGTTAACTGCCTGCTGTACTCCGTCTCTCTGCTCACTGTGGCTCTCAACCTGCTCGTCATCATCTCTGTGTCACACTTCAGGCAAACATGAACCCTTACTCCCAAATCTTACATTTTCACTCTCTAACGTGTACTCGTCCTGTGCTTTAATCTTCTTTAAGACTTTCTGAAATGTAAATGTGCTTGTCTGACACTGATTAACCCTTTTTCTCTTGTGCAGCTTCAACCATGGAGAAAAAGGCAGTGAAAAATGTATTAGGAAATGTTCCACAAATTGCAAAAAAAGTATATTTAGAGATTTTTTTTTCATTGCTGGTAAAAAAAAGTCATGGAAAAAAAGGAAAAGCCAGGGAAAACTATATTTACAATAATCATAAATGCACATTTCAAACTATGTGACAAAATGATTATAATGTTTCAGCTCTTTTCCAGCTCATTTCTGTGGTATTGTTTTTAAAAAATTATGTTTATTATATTTAATTTAATTTTTTGTTATTTACTAATTTTCTTCTACAATTTTCTAATATCTTGCAAATTTTTGGGTCATTCCTTGTTTCGTTGCTCATTGCCTCCTTCTTAGCTCAGGTATGAAAGGTTAAAGGTCTAACGACTGTTTCATTCTCCTTTTCCACTAACAAAAGCACCCTTTTCTTGGATTTGGGGGTTTTTAGCCACTGATTTTGAACATACTCGGACAAGTATTAATTAGAATACATTATGTGATTAATATCCTTGTCTTTGTCGTGATATTGAATATCTTTTCAGTAAATCTGTGTATTGTGACAGGACAGGACGTATATTAATCAGAACTGATGATTTCAGAACCTCAGACAGCAACAGAGATTTTTTCTGCTTCTTCAGTGTTTCTGTTTCACATCATATCTGTTTGTAAATGATTCACTTTTCTGTCCGACTCTTCAGCCCTGTGAAACAGTATCCACTTCATCCTTTTGACCACGTTTGTTGGTTATTTCATTTTTAAAACACTCAGTACTACATACAGCTTTTCAAAGTTAAAAAATGTGAATGCATATTAGAAGAATTATCTTTGAGCTGCTGCTGAATAATTTTTCACTGTGAAACATTCGTCATTGTATTCTTCCTTGTTGACTGTTTTTCTACAAAAAAAGAAGACAAAATG
Source organism: Plectropomus leopardus (assembly GCF_026936395.1). Taxonomy (NCBI): domain Eukaryota; kingdom Metazoa; phylum Chordata; class Actinopteri; order Perciformes; family Serranidae; genus Plectropomus; species Plectropomus leopardus. The sequence goes on along the minus strand of NC_142185.1, from coordinate 36,401,881 downwards.
AAGACAAAACTCTTTGATGGACATTTTTTTGTGTTTCATTCAGACACTTTTCGGAGATATTTAACCCTTTGAAGCCTGAGCCAAAAGGTTTAATTCTCTCCAAAAACATGGAAAATTGCAATGAGCATTGTGCAAGAAACTGATAAAAGACGACAAGAAAACAACCTGAAAATTAATGTTTAAAAAGGAGAAAGAGTGAGAGAGAGAAAAATAGAAAGATGTTTTTTTTAATAGGGAAACATCTCAGAAAGTGTTTATGATTATTAGAATTATATATTCAGAATATGTTTCAAAAAAATTTTCCTCACCTATTTTTTAAGTCATTTTCTTGCTTTGTTTTTTTACTTTCTTTTTAAGTAATTTTCTTTTTCATTTGTTGTAAGTGTTTGAATGATTTTCTGTTTCTGTTTTTGTGATGCAGCTTTGAGGATTTTCATGACACTTGTCTCTCTCCTCTCTCAGGCAGCTGCACACGCCCACCAACATCCTCCTCCTCGCGCTGGCGGTCTCAGACTTTCTCGTGGGCTTCCTGCTGCTTCCCGTAGAAATCCTCTCAACAACATCCTGCTGGTTTCTCGGTGACTTCGTGTGTTCACTTTTTAACTCTGTGTCCTTCATCATCACCTCTGCCTCAGTGGGGGACATAGTGCTCATATCCGTCGACCGCTACGTGGCCATTTGTGACCCTCTGCGTTACACCACCAGGGTCACCGTGCGAAGGGTTAAAGTGTGCGTGTGCGCGTGTTGGCTGTGCGCTGCCGTCTACAGCGGCCTCATACTAAAGGACGACCTCGCGGAGCCGGGCAGGTATCACACCTGCAGGGGAGAGTGTGTGATTGTCATTAACTACGTCGAAGGAGCCGTCGACCTGGTTTTGACCTTCGTTGCTCCCATCACTGTCATCCTGGTCCTGTACCTGAGAGTCTTCGCTGCGGCCGTGTCTCAGGCTCGCGCCATGCGCTCTCACGTGATCGCTCTGCAGCGCTCAGTGGCCCCAAAAACAAAGAAATCAGAGCTGAAAGCAGCCAGGACGCTCGGTGTTCTGGTGGCTGTGTTTCTGATGTGTTTCTGTCCGTATTACGGAGTCTCTCTGGCAGGAGACACGGTCGATTCTTCCTCTGCGTCCTTTGTCCTCTACCTGTTTTACTTTAACTCCTGTCTGAACCCTGTGATCTACGCCTGGTTTTACTGCTGGTTTAGGAAAGCAGTTAAAGTCATCGTCACGCTTGAGATTCTGCAGCCCGGCTCCAGTGAGGCCAAAATACTGTGAAGTGACTGAACCGAGATCTGCTCCGCAAAGGTTTTCACTTAATCTCCCAAAATTAAGTTAAACTTATTTTCTCTCTGTATCTCTCTGTATACAGAATATAAATATATGTATACAGTAAAGAGCAGGCTCTGTGGAATACTCATGTGCATACTCACTCATACTCTGTGCATCCTCTAGTCATGTGACACTCACCTATAGACCACATATGAAATCTGGCCCGATAGGATGCCGGGTGGCCCTCCAACCGTTTTCTAATACATAATAAAAATGAAGTGATTCAAAGTGGTAATTGTTTTTGTACTTGGTGCCAGAGTGCATTAAACAGCATCAAAATAGAGATTTTTTTTAATGAAAAACACAAAACAATGAACCAAAACAGAAGTCCTGGCAAAGCACCTAGTGTCCCTGAAATCCTAAAAATGTCCTAATATCATTGAAATGTGCTGAAGTCCAAGAAAACTCCTAAAATCCCAGAAATGTTCTGGACATCCCAGAGGAGTCCTAAATCCTAGTATTGTTCAAAAATCTAGGGAATTTCCTAAAATCTGTCAGAAATTCCAAGAAATGTCCTTATATCAGAGATGTCCAAAGTGCCAGAGACATGGTGCTGCTGTGACTGGCCCCTGGCCCCCTGTCATTTTGCAAAACTGGCCGCCAAGCAAAGCAAGTCGAGCGTCCCTGCTGTAGATAAACAGTCAATGTGAAAGCTGTGCATCGCTCTGCTCGTTGTAAACTTCTTGTAGTGATTACGACTTATTGTCTATTTAGTACAAAATAAAATTTCTTATTTTGTTCTCAACTGTTTCGTCATGCGACTGTTGTGTATTTTCCTCTCTGCTGCTTTATTTTATGAGATTAAAATTTAAAAAGAAGTTAGATGGAATAAAACCCCAAAGTTGTTGTTAGTACAGCAGCCTGTGTAAAACTGATTATTCAGTGCACAGCTGCACATTTTATGTTCTTCATGCAGCTGCTGCCGATGTGCCAGAAGATGGAGCTGTTGACTTATTTGTTGTTGTTTTTTTTGTTTTTTTTGAGCCAGTGGGAAACTTTTAAGCTGCATCCCATGAGTTACTCATGTTATTTTCCCATCACATTTCTGTTAGATCCATTTCTAAACAATTTAAAATTAAAGTAATATAATAATAATAATAATAATAATAATAATAATAATAATAATAAATGTATTCATATAGCACCTTTAAAAACAGAGTTTATATGCTTTGACAAAAAAAGCAAAGCAGAAGCAATAGGTGTTTCTTGCAGAGGCAACATAACTATAAGAGCCAAAAAAAAAAGCTGAATTAAGGCCAGTCAAAAGAGAGAAACAATTACAAAACAAAAATAACAATAACAAATAATACTCATTAAAATGGAATTAAACGTGATCTAGACAGAATAAAAGAATAAATCAAAAGATGATTAAAAGGATTCTGCAGCTTTATCTCCTCCAACAGGTCCCATCAAAGCCGAGAGGCCCTGATGGCAAAGTGGAGAAAAATAGACAAAATTTAGCAACTCTTTCTGCCACAAGAGGTCTCTGTTTTATCCTTACTGCACTTTGCACATGCGCACACACATACACATACACACACACACACACACACACACACACACACACACACACACACACACACACACACACTCTGCCATACATTCGCCTCAGGTTTGAACATGCTGGTGTGAGCAGCAGCTCATTTGCTCACTGACAGGGTTCAGTGTGTGGACACATTTCAGCAGGTTTAGACAGATACAGTGCGATTTTAGTGACCCATGATGTTATGGTTTGTGAGCCCTTGGTTCGCTTAGTGGATGTTTTATCATGCAGAAAAATATAAGTCGAGTCTGCGGCTCACACTGTGTTGATTTGAGGAGACTCTTGTTATCTTGTTAAAGTGTGTATATACATTAAACGGCTTCACTTTGCACATTATTTCATTTCTTCTCTCCTCTTTTCAGACAAATGTGAAGACATTAGAAAACCCTCAGTGGAGTAAAAACCCAGCTTGGTGCACAAAAAGTTGCAATTGCAGGACTTTTGCTAATATCTTAACTTCCTAACGAACAAACAAACACGAGACAAAGACATAACTGTTTTAATGAGGTGGTAAAAATGTTAAACTACTAAATACATTTTCAAAACAAGCCCTTGTACTGATGAACTATTGAAGTCAATGCTGATGATTTAAGTTGATAATATTTCAATATATCAAACACTCCTGCAGCATGCAACACACCGTACACACACACACACACACACACACACACACACACACTCCTGTCTGGCCTGGTTGTGTTTAACTCGACATGTCTGGATCTGCTGCTGCACATTCCTGCGTCTGCCTGCGTGACGTCTGCTCCCAACCGGAGGATCCGACTGTTTAACGGGCAGGAGGCTCAGCAGGCCGAGCAGAGCTGCTGCCGGACGGCTCAGAGCCTCCACACGGTCCTCTCTCTGGGAATAATCACGCTGTAGGCTACTGGAAGGTTATCGCCGATGCAATGAAAAAAAAATGTTACAAAACGTAAATATAAAGTGAGGTAAAGTTCCAGAAAGACTTGTTGTAAAGTTGCCACACTTTTCCTCTCGGGCTAAAAGCAGCAGCCACAGCCAGTAATATCTGAACACAAATGGTGTTGAGTTTTACTCTGGGCCCAGTTTCTCTCTCAGGCATTATTAACTTTTGAAGGTTTTGCTTTGATAATTATAGCAGAGTCACAGAAATACACCAAAGTTTTCACAAAATTTAGAAGTCTGATTCTTTCTTCCTGCTGCAATAAAAAAATCTCCGACATACTTTGTTTGAACTTGTTTTTTAGGATTCATCTGCATTCTTTAACAAAGACGATGTCACACACTCCTGTTCTCATTCTAAAGTCATCAAAAACTGCCATTTCGTCAGTAAGCCACTTTTTGCGGCAGTATGATATGCTGATGATGGCGTAAGTTTGTGATGTGGCTGGAGAGCACCTTTTTTTTGTGGTCTAAACTTAACCACGTGCAGCGTCATCCAACCATGTGCATTTGTTGACATCACCGTCGCAGCATCCCAAAACATCAACAGCAGACACAGAAGGATACCGAGAGAGTAATATGTAGACGCAGAAGTCCACGGCAAAGTGGCAACATGTGACAACTTGAGACGAGAACCTGTTTGCTCATATGAGGCTCTGATAACAAAAAGCAAACACTGACAACAGCAAACTACTTTTATTCACTGCGACGTGCCATAAACCAACTTCATCATTTACTGATATTAACTGAGGAGGAAGTTTTACTGAAAACAACCTGAAACATCACAGTATGCTTTGGACAATGTAATGGTTTAAAAAATGTAAAAAAAAAAAAAAAAAAAAAGTTTGCTTTTCCAATAAATGACCAGTTACTTTGTTTTTGAGGAAAAACTAAATAAAGTTCTGTCCACTGTATTATCTGATGTTACATTCATTACATGAATACACTACTCTGATACTCTGAATCCACTTTTACTGTTGATTCAAAAATATTTATCTGCTGTCAGTGCAGAAACACGAGCAGGTCGGTGTGAGACAAACAGACGCCACAAGGCTGCAGAGACTCATGGGAAATCTATGTCATCCCCACGCGGTGCCCTCTGGGCCCAGCGATGCCACCGCTCAGTTACCACAGGATTATAAAACTGTGTGTCACGCATTCCTCTCAGGTGCACGTCACCCTGACTCTGAGAACCAGGTCGCGGTCTCACTTGCCTTATTTGGCAGATTCACTTGAAATGTGATTTTCGGTTAAAGAATCGTACGAAGCCGGTGACGTGGTTCAGCCACTGTGGGCAGAGACACAGGAAGTTGGCATTAGCTCTCTTTGAGTTGTGTTGTTGAATAAACGTCTATAATTTGTATGATATTCTAGAAAAAAGCTGACACAGCAGCTCCAGCCTGTTCGAACTCTGAAGATGTCGTATTTCACCACTTTGTCAGTGATTTCGGTGTAAGATACAGACGCCAATAACCACACCAGAAAGTCTGACCTGAAGAACTGGCTGTTCTTCTGTTATTTCTGCACTCTGTAACCAGAGAATAACCAAAACTACCGAAAACTAGGTCGTCAAAAAAAAAACAGAACAAAACAAACAACACAGCCAAGACACAGGAAATCTAAATGATTAATGATAACAGTCATTTCTGCCTCAATGCCTCTGACCAGATAACCTTCATCATTACCCCCACACACACCCCTCCCCCCCTCTGTCCTCACTGCTCCTCACTTCCTGTGACAACCACAAGGCCAAACATGTTTGTGAACTCAGGACTTCATTTTCATTTCAGGAGGAGAGACGAGGGAGGGGCGGAGACGTGTCAGACTGATGGTTTGGCTCTGGATCAGTGTGTTTTAGTCATGCCAGGGGGTGTCTAACACACACACACACACACACACACACACACATGCACCTCGTCCTCAAATGAGAGCTGACGTCTCTCTGAGGGAAGCCGTCTCTGACCTTGTCTCCCTTGCCAAAGACACTGTCCATTTTGAAATGAAATATGACCAGAGATTCAAAAACCCTCCCTGTTTTATTGTCCTCTTGTTATCTAATTTGCACGTCTCCTGTTGGACATTTAGAGACATGAGAGACACCAGTGTTTATCTGAAGAAGGGCACGGCTCACTGAGTAACATAAAACTGAACTTCACGTGTTGCGACGTGTTTCAGACAACAACAACAACAAAAAAAGTCCAAGCTGATAATTAACGTGTGGAAGATGCTGGAGGCGTTTAACTGAGCGGATGAATGAGCTGAAGGCCAAAGACACGAAGGACTGAAATGTCAGGCGTCTGACGCTGACGTTGTCCTCGGGGTGGAACCACCTGGTTGGACTGAACAGCTGCAGGGCTGCTGCGTATGATCGTACCTATCAGAGCCATAATCAGCCTGTTCTCATTTCACAATGTCAGATACTGACGCTTTAACGGTGCTTTAGGCATAAGATCCCAACGCTAAAAGCCACCTTTCATGTCTGCATGATACACCACTGGATGTCGTAAGCTGAGAATGCAGCAAGGCAAAACCATGCACGATGTTATTATGCGCTGGAAGACAGCTGCTGCGGAGTGGGGCGGACGGTTGGCATCACTTGAGAATACGGCCAACCTGAACCTGTCATGTCTGCATGATACGCCGCTGGATGGCGTCAGGTTAAAATGCTGCCGGTAACGATATAATGTAAGGAGCACGAACGTCCCTAAAGGTGGGAGGAGTGGTGAATGGAGCCAACAAACCCTGGACTTTCATGCAGTAATCTGGATAACCCACAAATTAACAAAAAAAGAAAGAAAAAAGAAAAACAGGGAAATTACCTGAAATAAAAGTGCAAAAGAATTAAAACTATATGTATTCTGTAAAAAAAAAAAAAAAAAAAAAAAGAGTTGGATATATTCATATAATCATAACTATAGTTTCTTCGAATAATTAGTTCTCTGCCTCTCCTTTTTGAAACATTAATTTTCAGGCTGTTTTTGTGTCACCTTTTGCCACTTTTTCTTGCATTTGTATTTTTCCATGTTTTTGAAGAGAATTCAACCTTTTTGCTCAGGAGCAAAGGGTTAAATACTTATGAAAGAAACAGAAAATCAAATGAAGACTGTTGCACCGTTAAAGTAGTAACAGTGGTGCTGGAGTTTGTTGTGTTGGAGGGTTTTAGTCAGCGAACCGCCTCTTCCTCATGAATCTTTGCGTTTAATGAAAGTGAGAGGCTCGCTCTCCTCCTCCCTGAACTCTGAAACACGGTGAGGCCTTTGAAGAGTGAATAGTAGCCCGAACATTAAAATCAGCGGGACGCTCCAATTATGAAGCGCTCCTGCTGGGTTACAGGAACACCGTCACTGAACCCGGGTCAGACAGACTTCCCCCCTCAGCTGCCAGGAGGCCGCAGGTCACAGAGGGCCCCGAGACTCGTGAGAACTTTTACATTTAAATGAGAGTCTGCAGAAATTAGACCGTCTGAGCTGCTCGGCTCCAAATCTACAGGCTCAAGAGTCTGTGAGGGACCCATCGACAGATTAAGCATTTTTATTAGCTTTGATATCGAGGTTAATGTCTTGGGGCGTGTGTTTGAAACATGGGGGAATTTGTTTGATTTCTTGTTGAAAAAAAGAGTAGAAGGCAATGAGCTAAATGTTTTTTTTTATTTTATAATCTTAATATTTTTTCCCCTAATTTTCAGATAATTTTCTTTTAACTGTATAGGGAAAATAATTAAAGGTAGGGAAAAACTATGTTTATAATTACAATAATCACATATTTAAAGTTATGTTAGGCTACATAATTATTATAATTTTGAAGCATGTTTTCTAGTGTATGTCCTTGTTTCTATTTTTTTTTAATTTACATATATTTATTATTTTTTTCTTTTTATAAACCTTTTTTGTAATTTTCAGACAGTTTTCTAGTACTTTTTCATGATTTCTTGCAAATTTTAGGATCATTTTTTTGTAGCTCATTGTTCTTGTATAAAATAATTTAAAATTATTTTGCACCTCAAGTTAAATCAAGAACTTTTTAAGGACCAAGGTATTTCAGTTCTTAAATTCATAAGTTCTAAATTTAAGGTCTTCAAGCATCTCAAGCACCTTGTATGAACTCTGAAAAGCAGAAACTTTGGGGAAAAGAAATGCATGAAACCAGCTGCAGAAAACTGCAGTAATTGGCACTCTTTATGCATCACTTCAGGGTTTCCCCGCTCAGTTTTACCTGCTGCTTCTTGAAGTCCTCATTATTCATCTACAACAAACCCTGTGTGTGTGTGTGTGTGTGTGTGTGTGTGTGTGTGTGTGTGTGTGTGTGTGTGTGTGTGTGATGTTTGCTCTCAGGTGGCGGATCTACAGCCCGTCTATCCTCCGTCAACATTTTCTGCTCTACTTCCACCTCTCCCCCTGCAGGGCACAAACAACCCTGGCAACAAGCGGCGGTGTCGAGAGGGGACTGGATGGATTCGTGTATGACTCCACACCCAACGGCTCGTCTGATTGGCCGGTCGGCTACAACCGATAAAATGCGAGGCGAGTCAAGCTCCCAAACAAAATTGTTCCACGAAGCTTCGATTCCACGAAGCTCCCATTGTCTCTGCAGGAGAGTCCCGCGCTGCTCGTGTTATCGTGTTAACAGGATAACTGAGAGCAGAACAGTCTGATCTCCTTAAAGCCCTCTGACCCGCTGACCTCACACACTTCAGAGTTCACCTCGTTCAGTTTTGTGCTCCGCCGCGTTTTTTCGTTTTTACACCTTTAGGCTCGCGTCTTTGAACGCCCACGTTTCCTCTTTGAACTTTTCTGTCTTCAAAACACAGAAATAATCCAATTAGCTGCAGCGATTGTGATGCCTGGATGTGAGCCGTGCAGGATTCACACCTCCCAGTGAACCCAGTCAGTGGAACCAGGTCACCGTCAGAGGACAGACTGAGCACACGTCCATCCCAGCACAGAGACGCACGGCGGACATGTGAGACGGTGACAGCTCACCTGCTCCGGGAGTCACACTGGGACTCGTGTCTGTCACTGTTTCGGACTCTGGTCCATTAGTCCAGCACTTTGCGCACACAACCTACAGAATATATATATATACAGTATATATACACGCACGTGACGAGCCGAGGAGCGACATGTGTGATCCGACAGAATACAAGATGAAGAGTGTGCAGTCGAGCTGGCAGCTCTGAGGCTGCACCAGCTCTGTTTCCATCACAGATTTGAACAAAACTGAAGCGAAATTTTTGAAATTTCGATTAAAAACAAATGTGAATCACCTGAAATCACCACCTCATGCAAGCGTAAAATGCTTTACACGTTATTTCGAAATTGATGTTTTTTACCATTGAACATATTTTTTATTCTTTCAATTTGCACAGTTTGAGTGTTAATGGAAACCCACCTATTGCGGGGCTTTGAGAGAAATGCTAACAGCGAGCTCACACACTCATAGTAGTTTGATTTTCATACAAAATGTAACACAAATCGAATCCAAAGTTGCAGAATATTGAAAACATTGTCACTTCCAAACCGTCTACTTGGTCAGTGGCTCTTCAGGTCAAACGTAGACGCTCTGTGGACTTCTCCAGGGTCACATTTGGATGCTCAGGGACAGACGACGGCTCAGTTTACTGTTCCTTCCAGGATTTTACCCAACGTCTGATTTCACAGCAGCTTTTTCAAAAAGGTTGTGATGCAAGTTGCAATATTTTTAGGCCTTTTTTGCAATGACATTGAGGGGGCAAGACAAAACTCCAAAATTAGTTTTGATTCTGTCTCAGATTTGGAGCAAATTATTGTAAGTATTCAATGCTTGCAACAGAGTTTTAATCTACTTGTGTTGGAAAATGAAGCTGATGGCCAACAATCAGCTGCTGCTGCTGTGCTGAAGCAGCACTGAGGGTCTTTTCTATAGGATTTTAGGACATTTGTAGGATTTTAGGACATTAAGGTCTTATCTAGGATCCCTGTTGTGGGTGTGGGAGATCATCCACTGGCTCTTTTTCTGATCAACAAGCTCTATTTTGTTGCTGTTTTATGCACTCTGGCCCCTTATGGAGACTAAAAGGACAAAAACTATTCCCAGGATGAGAATCAGACGATGGTTTGGGGGGCCCACCCAGCACCGGGGGCCATAGGTTGAATATCATTGGTGTCTCATCTTGTGAAACCACAACTGGTTGATATGAAACTCTGTTTTTGTACAGATCATGCAAACAATAATTATCATGTTACTTTAAAACGTTGTGGAACAACATGGTTCAAAAGGCCAACTGTCCACAGTAACTCGCTGCTCATTTGCAGCAGCAGCGTGATCAATCAGCAAACAGCAGAATCAGGACTTCTGGGGATCGAGTCGCGCTGGTTCTGAATGTGAATCAGCTTTGAAGCGTTGCTGCTAACTGTGACGAGAGATCTTGATGGATGTCGACTTGTCGTGTCTCCTTGACTGAACCGGCTCTGCCTCAGAGATCAGAAGCTCTTTGAAACCTCTGAAGCCGAATCCCTCTCAGGTCGACGCACTGAGCGATGCTTAATGCAGCTCACTGGATGTGAAAAGCCCACCCCTCAAAATCTCTTTATACGCACGAGTTCACCGGGTTCACAAGTCATCATCAAAGACGGAGAAAAGCAGCTCCCAGCTAGACGCGATTTATAGATAACCGAGAGCCGACTGGCTACTTTCAATGAGACAAAAAGTATAAAAAAGAAAAGAGTTTGTGGTCAGTTTGAGGCAAGTTTCCAACGCTCGTCTTGATTTACACATCAGTGTTATTCACCAGGCGCATCAAAGCTTTTTAATCTGAGAACATCTTTCATGCTTTCAGGGAAACACGCTGCCAAGACGAGGAGACGTCATGTGATCATCTGAACATCGACTCCTCTAAAGCTGGAAACAAAGAAGCTCCATATTAACCCTTTGGGCCAGCTCATATCACTCTGTGCACAAAATGAGCTTTCAAAATCGAGCTTTAAAAAATTATACATTAACATTATTTTATTCTTTCATTGAGGTTATTTTTTTAACAAACATCAGTCCTATAAATATCAAATATTCATTCATTTTCTGAATTTTAACCATTTTAATGCCATGTTTTTGCGATGATGCCACCATGTTTTTATATGGAAAAAAAAACAAAATAAGAAATATTTTCAGCATACTACATGCAAATTAGATTTTTTTTCACAGTCTGGGATATGTCAGTGTGTGAGTGTAGCTGCTGACAGTCTGGGATATGTCAGTGTGTGAGTGTAGCTGCTGACAGTCTGGGATCTGTCAGTGATCAGCAGCTACATTGACTGTGACAGGTCACCTAGTGGAAATAGCATGTATTTCCTCCAAATGCCAAATATGGTCAAAATGACCTCATCAGGTGGAAAATAGTCAAAATGTCAAATTCAGAGTCAAAAGCCCAGAATGACACCCAGAAATAATACAAGTCCTGTTTTTCTGCTCTGATGGCTGTGGGATCAAAAATGTCAGTTTGAATGGGTTTCAATGGAGCATTTTTGGACCTGAACAGTCTGAATGTAACTATTTAGTTTCCACAGTGTATTTTAGACTTATTGTACTGGGGGGTGAACATTTGGAAATGAAAAACAGGTACAGTGTTTATAAAAAGTATTACTGGAGCTCAGACTCCCACCCTGAAGGCAAATTCTTCAAATCTTGAGATTATAAATAATTTGAGCCGCTGAATCTCGTTGTTTGTTGTTTTTTCGGAGCGGCTGAGAATGAGCTCGGCCGAGTCTCACGTCGGAGGAGCAAGAAACCTGGATGTTTACATGAGCCAATGACCAGCAGCGAAGCCATCAGTCAGTTCATATTTTCAATCAGTTTTCTTAGCTGCGTTCAGATCATGCATATCAGCATTTCATAAGCTTTTTGACCCTTTGAAACTTAAGAAATTTGGTTTGATTTCTTTAAAAAACATGGGGGAAAAAAAGAAAATGACTGACTTGGCAAGAAATCTTTCACAAATTGAAAGAAATTTGTAAAATGTGAGAAGGAAATTACCAACAAACTATTTGTAAAACAGAGGGCAGGGTTATTGAAAAAAATATATTAAAAAATAGGGGAAAATGTCCCAAAAATTATATTATGCCTATGATTATATGTGCAAAAATTGTGATAGAAAAAATATAATAAAATAAATGCAGATTTATCTTTTATTTTCAGCACTTTTTGAAACGTGATTTTCTTGTTTGGTTTTCTTCTTTTTTTTAAAACTTGTATTTGTTTGTTTTTTATAGTTTTTCTAGGTTGTAATTTTATCTTGAAAAGTTGCTTGTTGCTTTTTCCAAAAGTTTTCATAAGTTTTATTTAGTGCAAAAGAATAAAAACAAAACAAAACAAAACAAAAAATATTTAAATAAAAACAGCATTACAGCATTTCCGCCTTACGCCACCCGTGGCATATCATACAGCCACGAAAGTTTGCTGTTGGCTTCGAGATCTTACGCCAAAATCACGATGAAAGTGGTGGTATTTCATGACTTTGAAATGAGAACAGGCTGACTTCACACGTCCACAGATCCCACTGTCACTTTAGAACAGCTGATATGTAGGAAACAAACCTAACATTTTTGTTTGCATAAACATACAATGCCAACATATTTTTCTGGCGTCCAGGCCGAGCAGGTTTGATTTAGACAGATTTAGACACAAAAGCGTCAGCAGGCGGCTGGGAGTGAAGATAATCTCCTTGTAATATGCAAAAGCATCTGTACTTATTTTTAAATCAAAACCTTCAGGGGATAAATATGAAACAACAGAAAGAAAATGCAAAGTTTTGGCCAGCTGGGATTTGATGTTCAGTATCTCAGACCTGTGTTTGGTTAATTTATTAGTGGGTTTAATAAAAGCAGGCTTCAGCGGGAGCCCGACAGCCCGATGTTTGATGACGGCGAGGTCGGATGATGTCGACGCCGTGTTGAGTGATTAGATGAAAATCTGAAAAATCCTGCACCTCTTTGATCAGATGACCTGCACCAAAGCCTCGTGGTCCTGCAGCGCCGCGGCTCAGCTGCTGAGCAGATTGTCTTCATGTCAACACGGCTTAGTCTTCCACAGCACGCCACATTTAACCCCTCGTTAACCCCGTCTGCCGCGCCTGCTGCAGGCTCTGAGACCCAGACGAGTAAACACATCAACAGCATCTTCAGGAAAACATGAACAGAGACGGATTCGGCTGGAAAACTCTCTGATGCATGAGTCAAACATCTGACAACATTTAGAGCTGCGTCTCTTTGAAAGGGCAGAATGGAGTCCGCACATGTCGAATATTCAAATATTTAACATTTTAGAACTCTGCATTGATGTTTACATATAAATCAGAAATGAGTTTTTGTCAAATGAAACATCAGTTGCATCAAATTTCAATGGACTTCCACGTCTTCACATTAGCTATCGTTCTGCGTCTGCTGTTGATGTTTCAGGATGCCGCTACTGTCACTGTGATGTCAGCACAAACACAGCGTGGGATTATGCTGCAGCTGGTTATATTTAGGCAACAAAAACACATGCAAACCAAGGAGGCACATGGTGAGGTGCAGAAAAAAACATTCAGACAGGAAGCAAACACCAGGCTCCTGCATGAAAGTCCGGGGTTTGTTGGCTTTTTTCAGCTGAAAACAATAAGAGTGAACAGAGGAGTAAAGCTATGGCCGACTGCAAACGATGAGCTCAAACTCACTGTAAAGCTCCGCAAAGTCGAGAGGAGCTGCAGATTCATCTGATCATAACAACCACACACGGACACATGGTTGTTTAAAACTGTCATGAAAATATCGCTAACAGCCACTTTAACACATTAAAACCTGATATTCACCTTCTTATCACAACAGGCTCAGTCTGATGATCTCCGACTGAGCACAACACTTTTTTCTACACCAGCAGAAAATCTTTGATGCATTTTAAAAACTAAAAAGTTACGGTGAGGAAACAGAGCGGCGCTCGCTGTCACTGCTGCTGAGCGACACAGAAACGCAGACATGTTCTGCATGGCAACCAGCGTGCAGCTGCTGACACAGTTAATTGTGATTGGTGGAGGCGAGCGGCTCTGAGCGGCCACAGAGAAAGCAGTTGGCCTTCACTGCCAAAAGGTCAAACCAAGATGGAGGATGAATCATTATTTTATGCTCTTTAGTTTTTATTTTTGCGCCCCGGGTAGAAACTCAAGACAGTTAATTAATTCCCAGACGGATCTCCTGCAGGCTGCGCGCTAATGTGACACCAGACTGAACACGATGTAAAACACACTGTGTGTGCATCGCCTCTCTGGTTTCACTGCATCATCAGCAACAAACACTCGCTGTCATTGATGTTTTCTAACACGGAGCGCCGCGACGCCGCGGGCACAGCGATGGCTGAGTGACCTTCACAGCGGGGAAGCTGCAGCGAGCGCTGACTGATGTTACTGGAGGTCGTTCAGCTCTTGGAACCATGTGAGAGTTTTTTTTCTCCATCAGCTCTGAAGTTATCGGTCACAGATCTCACTCAACTGGCTCTGCTCAGGGGCCAAACGACGGGAGGCCAGGGGCCAGCTGCAGGAGTTTATGATGTTTCTAGGATTTTAGGGGTTTTTTTTCCGAAAGGATTTTAGGACAATTCTAGGATTTTAGAACATTTGTGTGATTTTTCGGATGTTTCCGGGATGTTTCCAGAGATGTTTCTCAGATTTTAGGACATTAGTGTCTTAGCTGTGTCCTCTGTTGGGGGGTGTGGGGGATCCACCACTGGCACTTTTTTTCAACAAGCTCTATTTTGATGCTGTTTTATTCACTCTGACACCTTATGGAGACTAAAAGGACAAAAACATTTCAGTGTGAGTCACTTTATTTTTTTTTGTGAATTAGAAAATGGTTTGGGGGCCAGCCGGCACCCTGTCGGGGGCCAGATTTGGGCTTGAAATGATCACTTCTCTGGAGTGGAGCTCCTCTAATTTCATCACAACTAAGACACATTTTCAGAGTTAGTCCCAGAAAATAAGAGGAACACTGCACAGTGCTAACATGTTTTATCCAGTTTACTTTTTTTTCTTTTACAATCATGTTGAAACTACGTTTCTGCAGACCACAGATACATTAAAAGTTCTTTTTCTATGCCTCATGTGAGCGTTTCTATGTGAGCTGACATCGTTGTCAGGAGGTGGAGGGGATGGTGGACGGCGTGACACCTTTGAGAGACGTCTTATTAACTGCAGACCTCTCTTCAAAACCAACAAACAAATCCAGTTGCATTTCAGTGACCCAACGCTGTTTAGAGGCCACTTTTTAGTCACCAAACATGGGTGCTTTTTAGTGAATCATTGCTGTTTTTCTGTTGGGGATAGTGGCACAAAGAGCATTTTTTAAAATCTTTTTTCTTTTTCTTTTTGTTTTCAAGACCCAAAAAAGTGTTTGTTTAAAAAGTGAGTGTTTTAAGCCAAAACATGATCTTTTTCAAACATAACCAAGTGATTATGTGCCTAAACTTAACCACATAACCACAAAACAAGCTTCAACATATTAATTAGCTGTGTTGTGCAAAAACTTACAGTGCCAACATTGTTTCTGGCACTTGGGCTGAGAATTTCATCACTGATAACTTGACATCTTTTATGTTTTTTTCCACATAAAAAAACAGTCTACATTCACAATATTTCAGCTGTCATGCAACTTTTACAAAAAGATGCGATCTTCAGTGTTTCTGGTTTCAGAAATTGTGCTTTTCAGTCGTTTAAAGGAGACGTTTCCTGCCTGTCTCAGTCTGAGGCGTTTCCATCCCACACAGCTAATCTGAAGGTGGAGAGTCCCTCGATAACAGAGTGAGAAAATTGCATCAGACCTTAAAAGCACAACTCTCTGCTGAGTGTCATTCAGTGTGTTTCTTGTTGACCTCTCACTTTAAAGAAGGGGAAAATATCATGATCAAGTTGACATCTGCAGCCTCTTTAAATAAAAGGAAACTAAGGCCTTAAAAACATAAAAATGAATAAAAACAGTCAGCAGTAGAGTTGAAAAAGAGGGAGTTTGACTTGTTAGTCAAAAGTTAAAAAGCATTTCGTAAATGAGCTCAGTGCCAACGTAACTCCCAGGCTTCATCTGTGCTTGTGAAAGCAGATCACAGATATAGTGACTCTGCTGTCAGCGGCCGGCCAATCAGAGCAGCTGTGGATGATTGTCACAGGTGCAATCAATGAAGTGATTGTGCACACACTCAGGTCAACCCAAAAAAACACCACAGGCCAGCAAATTAATCACAAACAATCAATGCCATCAGATATTTAGATTATTTCATACAAAAAACATCCAGATAAAATAAATATGTATTATTTATGAAAAAATTAGCAAGAATTCAATTTTTAAAAAAAGTTTAATGAAAATGATCTAAAAATGAGCAAAAATAAATAAATAAATTATATATATAAAAAAGTGAAAAATAAAAACCAACAAACAAAAAAACCTTAAAAAGTGCTGAAAAAATGTTTATTTTATTTTATACTATTTTTCTGGAACATAATTTTAAATATAAAATTAGTATAATCATAATATAGTTTGTGGACATTTTTCTTTATTTTGGGGGTACAGTCTTTTAAATACTCCCCTCTTTTAAAAAAAAAAATTAAACAAATTTTTCAGGTTTAAAAAAGTCAAACAGCTTGTGAAAGGCGTCTCACTGCAGCACAAGCAAAAGCCATACTGATCCAGATATCAAAGAATTAAATATATATATAATATATAACATATTAAATTTCTGACTGATTTTGTGATACATTCTATTTTGTATTATTTTTGGAAAAATACTTTTAAAAAAGAAATGACTTTATATATACTTTGGGTTTTTTAAATATGTTCATGCTTAGTTGTTACTTAGAAAAAAAGTAAACGCTAATGTTGTAAAAATAGGATTTTGCAGCTGTAACTAATTTGGCTGAGCGGAGCGGCAGGAGGTGAGCTGATGAGACGGACTCACCTTGTCTGGAATATTTCCTCCTCACTTTACAGCATGTTGAACTTTAATGTGGAACTCTTAATGACTGTTTCCTGTTTTTGGGGATCACAGGAATAATTAGAGGAAGAGAAAAAACATGGTTTCACTGACGGTCGCAGTCTTTTGTACTTAAATTAAATAAAGTAACTTTATATCGTTTATATTTTAATGACTCCCTCGATTCAGATACGACACAGTGGTGTAACAGTTCAGACTGTTTTTAATACAGCAAAAAAGTAGAAATGCCAGATCAGTTTCCTTGATTTTTAGCTTTTTTAATCAAACTAACATCACTAACATCAGTATTTTTTTTCTCTGAACACTGATGGAGCTTCACCTGATTTACCCTTTGTCTGCATTGTCCTCTTAGCAGCAGATAAAACTAAAACAGCTTTGCAGATGAAAACAGACAAAAGAAATAAAACAAATTGTTTTTAGTGAGTAACTGAAAGGTTTGCAGTGTTTTTATAGCCATCAAACCCGCTGTTTTGTTGGTTTTTTACCGTGACATTTGTGTGTTTCCAGATGGTATCGTGCCAGCAAAAGCAGGTATTTAAGACAAAACACGAACTTCTCCCAACCGTAACCCAGTGGCTTTTGTGCCTAAAACACAAGTTAACCACATCTTTGTTGAAATGTTAGATTTTTCCACTACATTAACATAAAAATAGACATGTCTGTGGTTTGCAGGAACATACAACGTCAACATTTTGTGTGACAGTCAGGTTGCCAACACGTTCTCGTCCCAAGTCTTCACATGTTGCTGCTCTGCAGTGGAAGTCTGCGTCTTCATATGACGCCTCAAGTATCCTTCTGCGCCTGCTGTTTATGTGCCACAATGCCGCTACTGACAACGGGACATCAACAAACGCTCATGCTGGCACGCAT
Source organism: Plectropomus leopardus (assembly GCF_026936395.1). Lineage (NCBI taxonomy): Eukaryota > Metazoa > Chordata > Actinopteri > Perciformes > Serranidae > Plectropomus > Plectropomus leopardus. Next base: position 36,384,248 of record NC_142185.1, on the reverse strand, counting down.
GGTTAGGATTAGGGGAAGGAGGCACATCATAGGGTGTAAAAAAACCCCAAAACATTTAGACAGGAAGTGAAAACCAAACTCCTGCATGAAAGTCCTGGGTTTGTTGGACCTCCTCCCACCCGCCCTGTGAGGTCTGTCTTTGTCTTCAGCGGCTGATGCTGTATCATGAGGCTGGTGCAATACTAATAGTGGACCGCTGTGACCATGTTGACCTTTGAGTGTGTCTCTGTTGTATATTTCTGTCCGGACCATGCTGTGATCGCGTGAAACCACAAACAGTTCTGTGCGGCTGCATTCTCAGCCGACACCCCCAGCTGCATATTGTATCATACAGCAACGAAAGGCGGCCTTTGGTGTCAGGATCTTTTGCCAAAATCATTGCAAAAGCGTCAGTATTCGACGACTTTGGGATGAGAAGTCAGGCGGGGCTGCTTGTCCGAGCAGCGAGCTCTGCAGATGGCAGAGTTCAGCAGCTCGACCCGCTCGGTAACTCGATCTCGCTGCTGGAATTTTCGTCCTTCTGCTGCGAGGTCGACCCAGAAACACTCGACCAGCGCTGATCCTGAAGCTGCTGCTCTGTTAACCGACGAGACAGTTTCCACTGGTTTTATGATATTATACTGAGCCGCATTAAGAGCTATAATGTCTAATAGCGTCACATATAAACACCTCCACCGGTCTGTCAGTGTCTAGAAACTGAAGCTCGAATAATTGCTGAAATAGACCCAAAACAAAATAGAAATTCCCAATCTAGAGTAGAACACAATGTTTCTTTAATTGCATTTCACCGGAGGAACAGACAAACTGCTTAAAACGCTGCACTGTGCTTCATTATCCAAAAGATTTTAAAATATTACAATGTTGGACTGACCAATATTTCTACCCATAGAGCCGAGCTGCAGGCACAAACACGTGTATTTAAGTTTAAGTGGCTGTAGTATCTGTAATTGAGATACATGTAAAGGTTTTGGATAGGCTTTTTTTGTCTTTTTGTTTTTATTCATTGAACTTGCTGTAAGTCTCATCTGCTTTTATTTTTGTGTGTGTTTTTTTTGTTACATGTTTGAAATAAAGATTCATTCATTCATTCATGACTACGAAGAAACTTCTCCCCTTAAGATACAGAAATGATGGAAGTGTAAGAAAATATTTTGCATTATTAAACCTATTATAAGAAACCTCTAAACTACACTTTAATAACTTTATTTAAACATTTGTGAGAGACACTTTTCATCATTCAACACTCATTCTAACTGATGTGACCATCTGAGGAAATGTATTATGTGTCGACACAAATATTCTGTCCACATAGAAAGTTGCTGTAAATGATCCCATTGATGTATTTAACTGCCTCATAAAACCTAATGACATCACTTTCTTCATATTTCAGGGTCGTTCCTCACGATGCAGCCGACTCCTGCAGATAATCGATGCCATGTGGAGTCCGGCACATCGTCTCTGGTTACACAGAACATTTGGAGCCATCAGACGAGGGATCACTTTCACCACATGTGCTCATTAGTCTGAATCAGGTCTTCATTTTTCTTGATAAATTACAATTTAAAACCCCCAAAAAGGGACAAAATGATCCTGATCTTTTTAAAATCATATTTACAGTTTAGAAATCGGACTAAAGTCATTCTCAGAGCCAAACCAGTGATCAGAAAGATGTCATGTTTGTCCTAAAGGTGGTGATTAAAAATACATTTTTCAGGGTTAATTTGGGTTTCAAGGTTCCTCCTCTGGTGAGCAGAGATCTGATCTGGTCTATATTACTCCAACTTCCCTGCTTCTCTTTCAAAACAAAAGCCCTCTGTGGACAGAATCCCATCACTTGCTGTTACAAGGCATCTTATTTTGAAACACTTACAGGACCATGTTGTCCGCTGTGCAGGAGTTTGCACAACTTCATAAAAAAGTGGAATTTTTGCTTATAAAAATGGAAATACAGAACTAATAGCAGCAGGCAGCCACGCAACAGCGACGCAGCAGCGACGCAGCAGCGACGCAGCAGCGACGCAGCAGCAACACACCAGTGACGCAGCAGCGACATTGCAACAACCCTGCATGCGTGAACACCACGAGTGTGAAACACGCTGCAGCTCAGCGAGGCTGAAGTCACGCACTTCTGACGCGTGCTGGGTTAAACAGGCCTTACGGTGACAGACAAGTTCAGAGTGAAAACTGGCTGCTACCTGGTAAGAACAATTTAGGGGCTTGTCATTAAAGAAAATTAACCATGTCTGTGATTGTCTCCTCACCTCCAGCCCACATTGGTTGGTTTATCTTATGTTCAGTTTCCGTTTCAAACATGAAATGATGATGAGTGATAGTGGGAATAACCACAGATTTCAGGTTTGACCTGAACACACTGTCTATGCTGTGTGTTTCACAATGTGACAATTCCAATAAAATACTGACGTGAAACAGCTGCAGCTCTGAGAAATCCCTCACCGCAAAACATCCAGCAGAGTAAACATCCAGTGCATTCAGATTTATGCTCCTCTAAATAGACTCGAGGGGCCTCCACATTAGGAATTCTGCCTGGAATACAGAATGAGCCTCGGCTGCTGTAATGCAGGTAAACAAAACACACACACACACACACACACACACACACACACACAGTGCTGAGAGGTAAATCTTAATAGAAATACATTTTACAATTCACATGCAAATTTGCAGCTGAGTTTTAAATCCTCCCACATGCATTTTGTCTGGATGCAAACACACATACACACACACACACACACACATGCACACACACACACAAACACCCACACCCACACCCATACACACAGACATACAGAAACCTGCCCGTAAAAATCTGCATCTTCTGTTGGATTATGGGGCTGTTGGGTGACCAGACATGGTTGCCTAGCAACCTCTTCTGCATGTGAGGCAGCGAGTGATGGGGATCACAGCACATTCGCTCAGGAGAGACCGGCGTGTTTGGGTGGAGAGAGACAGACAGAGAGAAAGTTAGAGAGAGAAAGAGGGGAAATCCTCAGTGCGCTCTGGCTGCAGATCAAACACGAGCGGAGGAGTCGTGTTCTGATCAACATGAAACAAGACGAGGAGCAAATATGTCGATATTAATGTCAGTGTAATAAACAAGCAGGGATTAGCAGAGAGCCAAGATGCGTCATTTTACAGAGAGTGTTCCTCACTGATAACTGAGGGGCAGATTCACGCTCCGTTTGAAGGAAACAAAGAGGCTGCAAAAATTCAAATACATCAAGTGGTTTTATTCTCAGTAAAATAAAAAAATTACAACTAAAAACAGTCTGAGGTAAACAGTAAAATGCACTTTTTTATTTCACCATGATTCCTCTATATATGCTTGTTATAGATAGTTTTAAGGAGCAGCTCAAGACCCATTTCTGTGCTCTTGTTTTTAATAAATTATTTATTGTTAATTTATTTATTTTTGTGTGTGTTTTGTGAGTGTTCTTCTTATGCATTTTGTGCACTTTTACCATTTTTGCTTTTGTTGTCTAATATTTATTTATTTATTTGTTTGTTTATTTATTTGTTTATTTGTTTATTTATCTATTTATCTCTAATTTATTTGTGTCATCATTCTTTTTTAATTATTTTTTTATTTAATTTTTTATATGTACAGATATTTGTATATATATTCTACATATTATTAGGTTTTAATTTTTAGCCCTGTCGCATGTAAAGCATTTTATGGATGTATTTATTTATGAAAGGTGGTATCAAAATAAAGCCTATTATTATTATTATTATTATTATTATTATTATTATTATTATTATTATTATTATTATTATTATTATTATTACTATTTTACTGGGTTTTTTAAATATAAAATAAATGCCTCACTTGATGGATGTGCAGTGAGGGTCTGTTGTCAAGCTGTGGAGCAGTTGAGTCACACATTGCATTCAGCCATCATGACGATGAGTTTTTGGGAACTTGAGTGAGTTTCCAGAGAAGTTCGCTGGAAATGATGACGTGTTTATCGTATCAAGTTCTCCTGAATACGCTGCAGATAATCAAATAAATCCTTCATCTCACTGGAGAAGTACCACAGTAAATAAATACTTTGTTAAAAGTTTGGCATTCAACATATTACTTAAGGACATATTAATCAGTAACATGCATTGAAAAAAAGACACTCACAATGCAAAATATTACCTTCAGAGGGTTTTTTTATTAGATTTTTATCACTGATGAACTGATATGTGAGCAGAATCTTAATTTTGTCAATGTGGTGTAAATTTTAACTCCTTTAAAGCACTTTGGGTTGCTTTTGGATGTGAATGTGCTCTATAAATAAATTTGCCTTGCTTTGCTTTTGTCATCAATTAAATGACAGAGCAGTATTCAGCTGGTTTTTATTATCTGTAAAATAACCAAAGCTGTCAAAAACACATAATAGAGTAGAAGTACAAAGTAGCATAAAATAAAACTTAGAGGTGCAGTCTCAGTTGTTCCCAACCCCTCAGGTTAGAAATCTCACAGATTTTTGTTATCTCATAAATTTATCAAGTAAATGTTTTGTCTAAAGCTGGAAATGACAGAAAAGAGCTCTTTAATATCTTGGTAAATAATCATCTCTTTTTGTGGTCCTTTCGAGGTAACAAATGCAGTAACGGGTCACTAAAAACACCCTCGTTTGGTGTCCTCATGTCCTGATCCCAGCTGGAAACACAACTACATGTCCCCAAAAAACAACAAATATCTGTCTGCAACGGTCTTTGGTTTCCAGGTTTCCTCCTGGTGACTGGGCCGACTGGACACAAAACAACGAACTATGTTTGACTTTTTTCCAGTAACAAATGTGTTTAAACTGTAGTTGAACTATCTGACCTTTGGCCGTCTTTTTGCAGTTGTTTTTCTTCCATTACGTAACCCTGGTTAGCTCTGCAAACATGACTCTGAACACTGAGAGGATTTAGGGAAAGTTGAATGTGAAAACTTTGGGTGCCTTCAGGCCGGGATTCCTGCGCTTTTCTCTGCTGGATCCAGCGCTCTTATTGTTGTAGATTTGATGGGTGTTATCAGCTCTCAGGTTTCTCACAAGCCTCCATTCAGCTCCTCAGCCACCCCCGCCCTCCCACAGGTGGGGGAGGTGGAGGAGGAGTGTTTGGCTGCAGGCTGATGAACACAGTAGGAGTTCCTCCTTTTTATCACTTCTGTAAGGGCGGGTAATTCTGCCCCATATCCCCTATTAGCACAACAATCCCCCCCACCCACCTCACTGTAGGCCGTCTCTGCTCTCCGTCCCCCCATTATCGCTGCTTTGTTTCCATCTGATGTCAACAGGAGGTTCGGAGACAGTAAAGACCGAGTCTCTCGCAGGAGAAAGTCCACAGAGGTCAGTTCAGTGAGCGAGGACACTGACGAACAAAATCACGATCTGGGTTTCCGATACTGATTCGTCCAAAGCTCGCAAGATGACTGTGTTTCCACTGAGTGATGTTGTGCGACTTCTCCTCTGGTGATAACATCCCGGTAACCATGGCGATGGATGTCCAAAACATTGGCAGGTTTATTCCTTTTGCAGCCGCACATTAAAACCGATCTAATATCGCAGAATATCCTTTGTGTCTCTTCCTCCATCCACACATGTCGCACCACGTTTTGTAGAAAGTCATGTGACTTTGTTGCGCCTTTTCTTCTTCTTTGGGTTTGAATGTGTTTCCATCGTAGTTTTGCAAAATATGGTTTTTGCAATTCGCCTGAAATACTACCTCATGTGAGAGTAAAAACGTTTTTGCGATGAATAGTGTTTTTTTGAAACTGACAGTTGTTTCTGGGCTGTTAAAGGGTCTAATGGATTTTGGAAGCTTTGGGAACAGGGTGATCCTGATGATGGGGGAACACTTTTCAGATCGTCTGACACACTCCTCCAAACTTCTCTGATTGTGGGGAGGCTGTCAGCTGATTTCGGTAACTTCCTGCAGGATTAGCAGCTCACTTACTGCAGAAGTGAGAAAAGAAACAAGCTTCAAACTTCTCTTTTTGCATTTCTTTCATCACTTTTTGTGTTTTCAGTCAAATGCAACATTATGAAATCCTTTCAGGAGAGACTGTGTGAAAGTGTGCAGCATTAATGTGTTTAATTGCGCCTCCCTCTCATGTAAGATGGCGAGCTGCTCACTTTGCCGTCGTGTGTGGCCGCTGCTATAAATACTTTCACCCTCACACGAAGGCGGATCACGTCACATGAACCAGCCTTGTTAGGAATCATTTTAAATATTTTGCTGTTTAGTTTGGTCACTTTGATTCAAAAAATCCCAAAGTGAAATGAAATGACTGTGGCTTCTGTGAATTCTTCTGAAACAGTCAGCAGCTCTTCGCTGTGAAGGCCGGCTGTGTTTGAAAATAAGCAGTTTGTTACAGCGCGTCATCTGGCCACATCTGACGGAGAACACGTTTATAGATGTTCTCAGAGTCCACAGTCGAAGGTTAACAGGCAGCAGTCTAAGACAGGGGGGCAGCTGTATTGTGCAACTTGAAGGTTTTGCACTTGTTTTTTTGTTGTTTTTTTTTATTTCAGTTAAACAGAAAATGTGACAGAAATTATTACCTGAAATGAAATAATGAGAGTGAGAGATTCACACACTGGTTCTTCTCCAGATACAATTCTTGACTTTCCCTCCCTTATTTCTCTCAATATTTCATCAGGACAGCTCATTATCTGTCATCTGGTACAGCAGGGACACTCAGCATGCTTTGCTCAGGGCCCTATTTTTGCAAGATGACAGGACTGAGTGGGATTTTAGGACATTTCTACTATTTTAGCACAATTCTGATTTTAGGACATTTCTACTTTTTTAGCATAATTCTGGGAGTTTAGGACATTTCTAGAATTCAGGAAAATTGTAAAATTTCAGTGCATTTCTAGGATTGTAGGATGTTTTCAGGATATTTCTAGGATATAAGTATGTTTATGATTTTGGGACATTTCTAGGATTTTAGGATATTTCTACAACTTGAAGACATTTCTGGGATTCCTGCACATTTCTGGTATTTTAGGATGTTTGTGGACTCTAGGACCTCTGTTGGTGGTGCAGGGGATCATTCACTGGCACTTTTTTGAAAAATAAGCTCTATTTTGTTTCTGTTTTTCATTTTTGCATAAACTAAAAGTGCAAAAACAATTCCCAGGGCCAGATTTGAGATACAGTGTGCATACAGTATGTTTTGATTAACTGTTTTTGGAAAGACACAGATTGTACCTGAAGGGGTTAAAAACTCTTCACATGACAGTCATGTCTGTTTTTGCACAGACTCCGGAGTAATGTGATAGAATTCGAAGAAAACCAACAAAATGAGTCTCCGCCCCCTCATACCAGAGAGACTTTGCAGCTCAGCTCCATCCAGCTGGTTCCTTCAGGCAGGTACACACGAGCGGTGTGTTTGCACACCTGGAGAGCCTGTTGGTTTACAGATAAACATGTGGAAACATGCCGGGATGCTGAGAACGCCTTCACACAAAACTCTGCAAGGTCACGTGCGAAAAGTACACAAACTTTAATGTCCTGCAGTTAAAACAAATGCAACACTGTGTTATTATTTATTGTACATGAATCATGTGAGACTTTTTAGGAGACGTTGATATGATGTGTATGACATTTCCAAATGCAACATAGGTATGGTTTGCAGAAAAGTAAAATGCCAACTTTTTAAATTTTTTTTTAAAAAAAAAAAAGACTTTTTGGTTGAGAAACTTCCGAACCACCCTAAATGTATGAAAGTAGAGAAATCATTAAAATACTTTGCAAATGAGTCTTTCCCCGGCAGCGTTGAGTTTTTTGTGTGAACACGGTGATTCACAATGTGACGGCGTCTCATTTAACCCTTCAACACCTGGATCAACATCAGTTTTCTTGAGCTGCATTCACACACCTTTAATAGGCATTTAAAACTCTGAAATCTCAGAAAACACAAAACCCAATAATGAGCAATTTGGAAAGAAATGTCCCAAACACTGTAAAAATGTGAAAAGGAAATGAACTTAAAGTTAGCCCGGGGGATTATTAGATATGATTTAAAAAAAAAACCGAGGAAAGGAAACTAGACTATATTTGGTTTTCTTAATTATATATTTTAAATTACATTACAGAAAAAAAGCACTTTCTTGAGGTAATTTTCTTGTTTTTGTTTGCTTATTGCTAATTTTCATGTAACTTTTTACATAGTTCTTACTAATTTCTGGGCAATCAGGTTTATTTGTGCAGGTTTCAAAGGGTTAATATTAATGAGACTTACTGTGGTTTTTCATTGATTAGGCAGCTGCGTTTTACATCACAATCTTTTGCTTTAATTCAAACAGTAAACTTGTTTTTTTTTCCATCCACAAGTTGCGGCTTGTCGCTGGCGTGAATGTGTGTTTTTAGCACCCAGAGGTGCCACGTGGGAGGAGACAGAAGACAAACAACGAGCGGAGGATTTGGAGAGTGGCAGCAGTCAGCGCAGCTCATGTCTGACACTGTTCACCGGCCAAGAGTCGGGATTTCCAGCCCTACAGCTGCTCCGCGTCCCCGGGAGACTGCCGAGAGTTTGGAAGGAAATCAAACATCGCTGCCAGTGATTCATTTAACACCAACCCTCCCCCCAAATCCTCCCCCGTCCCTCTCTGTTTCTGTCTCTTTGGCTGCCATCGACCTCCTGACCTCTGTCTCCATCCTCCCCGCTCTCCACTCTCTCTTACTGTAATCCTCTGCAGTAATGGCTTTAGGTTTTAGGTTTCCATGGAGTTTGGTTACACTCATGTCGCTTGTTCTCTTTGGCTCAGATTATATTTAGGCCCCTTACAGATGAAATATTTATTGGTTTTAAAATACAGCAAAAAACAGTGCCCTTTTTTTTACACCATCTCGGGGTCAGAAGGAGTTAAAAACAAAGAGAAAAACACATGTCAAAGTGAAAATACAAAACAAAAAACATTATTTTCCCACGTGTTTATTTGTTTATTGAAAATAATCCCGATGAGCTGATGCTAGTGACACCAGATAATATAAAAAGCCTTTATTTAACCAGATAAAAGACTAAATGAGATTTAAAATCTCTTTTTCACAAGTGATCTGCAGCCAAGAGGGCAGCTTAAAACACTGTTACATTAATAAATACAGACAAATACAACTATTATATTAAAATGTGCGATTATCAGTTTCAGTTAACATCAGAGTAGCTTTTTTCTCAACCTTTTATAAGCAATTTAATCTTCTGCAGACAGGAGAGACGTGTGATGGATGGATCCAACAAATCCAGGACTTTCATGCTGGAGTCCAGTGTTTGCTTCCCGTCTGATTGTTTGTTTGGTTGGTTTTTTGCACCTTTTCTTTATGGACTTTTCTCTGGATGCACAGAAATGTAACTCATGTTTGTCTTCTCAGTATAATTTTCTGGAAATGAGACAAAACTTTATCCAAACACCTAAAGACAGCATTAAAACAAACGCAGTGTCCGATTGACTAAATGCAACAATTGTATTTCTTAAACATTCAAAATGAAATTATGACCTTTTGATCTGATTTTTTTCTCCTTCGCTTGTCTTTTTTGTTCCTGCTCTTTCTGGCAGCGTAAGCCACCACTGTAGCATTTATATAACAGCACACTGTCATGACGTCTGTATGGAGATATTTTATTGTAACAGTAACGACTGTTATTCTCAGCATGCTGAAGTTTTCATTAAACATCTTTTGACTTTATTCTCACCATAATTATTTTTTGTTCACGTGGCCTGCTTCGCCCTCTGTATCAGGACGATTTGTCCCCTCTGTCCTGTGAAAATGTCCGTCTTTACTGAGGACATCTGTGTAACAAGCATTCTGCAGAGACATGACCACAGCAGCCGGATGAAACAGAGCCTCTATTAGTGCTGCCAGCCCTCATTTTCTCCCGCACAAACCGCCCTGTCGCCACCAATCACACATCTGCTCCGCTGAGACGTCTCCGCAGGATGCCTTGCATGTCCAGACGCAGCATTAATATTCCACACACAAGGAAGGGTTAATAATGATGTCAGACGCTGCTTTGATTTGAACATTTCAGACTGTGCGTGAATCAAACAACGCGTCAAATCTGACGTATGAAGCAGGATGCATTATGGATGCGTGTGTTCTGCTGAGGGGAGTCGAACTCCGTCAGCCTTTAGAGTCAGACACTAATTATCCTCGAGCTCTGCAGAGCTGCTGACGGGTTTTCAGAAAATACTGGAAACATCTGTAGATAACAATCATCAACTACTTTTCTTTTCACCCATGATAAGTACAAATCAAGTCTCCAGTTAAATGTCCAGCGTGTGGAATTTTGGGGGATATATTGGGGGATTTATTGCTGCTCTGCAGTGGACTTTCACGTTGACACATTATGCATTAGGTATCTTTTTGCGTCTGCTGTTGATGTTTCTGGATGTTGCTACTGTGATGTCAACACAAGCACATGGTGGGATGATGCTGCACGTGGTTATATTTCGGCAACAAAGGCACATGGAAACCAACACCAGGACGTCAACAAACACATGCCGGCACGGATGGTTAGGATTATACAAAAGATGCACATGGTAAGGTGTAGAAAAAGAAACTTTCAGACAGGAGGAAACATTGGACCTCCACATCAAAGTCTGCGGTTTGTTGGATCCATCCACCGGCCCTCCGCCTGCCCTGCAGGGACTTTCGTGCTCCTTATATCACGTTGTTACCTGCAGCGTTTCAATCTGACGCTTCCCATCTGCGTATCATGCTACTGCAGCAGATTCTGTAAGTCTGACTTAAGTCTGACTTACAGTTAGGAAGTAAACATGGACCCAAGCTGCACTTTTAAGTGAAATGGTCTAAAGCAGCACCATCATGACAGGGGGTTGGCAGAGGCTGGTAAAATGCTGCAGATGTCCGTTACCGATGTAAACTTTCTGTCATGTTGGTTTTAGAGGCCACAGGCTGATAAAGTGACCAAACACCCAGGTAAGCTGCATCCTCACACTTTATTTTAACACTCAAGGATGAGTTTTTGTGAGCTTGAAATCCCATCATTTACAACTTTTTTTCTTGCAGAGTTTCTATTTGTTGCAGCATGTAAACGTTAACTGTCCGTATTTATAGATTTTAGGGTGAAAACGTATCTCTGACAGCAGAGGCCTCGTTTTACACGTCTAACCTTCAGGCTGGTGTTTCCTTGCATGCTGATGCAAAGTATTCCTGCAGTTCCCTCCTCTTTATTTAGGTCTGTAATCAAATCCCATTATGGCTCCGCTCTGGACCTCCCCGTCCGCCTATCTATAGGAGGAGAGGAGTATTTCAGGCATGTGAGGGATTGTGAGCATCTCCGGCCTCCTGAATATGTGCTTGTCCCTCATCATCACGACCTCCACTCTGCCGAATCAAAACATCAGACGACAGCTGGCAACAAGCGTCCGTCAAGGCTGCGCCCCCGAGGAGAGCGCTCGGCGGTGATGGGTGGTGATTTCGGAGGGTTAGGAGGGTGGAATCTTTCTCATCACTTCAGTCCAAAGCGAAGGCTTGTGTTGCCGTCTGCCAGTCACTGTTTCATCACTTTCTTTTGAGAGCGAGACGGGCCCTGATCCGCGGGGTGACTCCTGGGACACAGAAACAGGCTAGTCCTGGATTAGGAATTATACCGCTGGATCTCCATTATCCTGGCTTTTATGATGTCTGTGTGGCTAAACAGCTCTGCTGACCGTGCCATCCATAAAAAACATTCAAATAATTTTCCTCCAAATCTGAGCAGAGTTCATAAATTCCCATCTGAGGTGGCGAGTCGAGACACCGACATCCATAAAGATGAGATGATCAAGAGGAAAGAAAAGAAAGAAAAGCACTTTTCTGCTACATTAAATCTCACAATACCATGTTCTTCATATATTTGATTTCTTATGTAGTGAATTATAGACAGATCATTAGATCTATTTCTTTTTTTGTGTGCATATTTTATAAATTGCAACAGATTTAATACGTGAAATGACACATGTTGCCTCTTTGTCAGTGGACTCTACATATTACGTTCCAGGTATCCTTCTGCATCTGCAGCTTAAATTCTGGGATGCTGCTGTCATGATGTCAACATGAGCACATGGTGCAATTATGATGCATGTGGTTACATTTGGGCAACAAAAGCACGTCAACTAAACGCCTGGACGTCAACAAAAGCACACGTTGGCACGGATGGTTAGGATCAGGGGACGGAGGCAAATGATAAGGTGTAGAAAAAAAACATCACATTCAGACGGGAAGAGAACACCAGACTCCTGCATGAAAGTCCAGGGTTTGTTGGATCCATCCTCATATTATGTTGTTGCAAACAGCATTTCAACTGGACACCATCCAACGGTGGATCACGCGAACACGACAGGTGCAATCCAGATGTCTGTCCATTCGATGGCGTATAATTACTATAATTATTATAACAGCTCCATCCAGCCATGTTCTCATGCGGATGCAAAGGGCGGCTTTTGGATCTGTTTTCGATGACTTTGGAATGAGTGCGGGCTCTGTGTGGTGATAAAGTTGGTGTTTGACAGAAAGAAAATAGTTCCTACGTACAAATGTCTCGATTATATAGAGTAATTGGATCATTATTTCGGGAAAGAGACACTGCTGCTATCTCCTTCCACGATATTTGAAAGAAAACAGACATCTCCAACACTCGTCAACTCACACCAAAAACTACCTACATTGATAAATACACCACAGGTAAGAGGAAAATATTTGGTTTTAGGGTGAACTGTCTCTTTAAAAATGTCCCTGCTTGGGCTGTAAGAAGTCTCGGTCCAGTCCACGTTAATAACCGTCCTCAGGATGAGTTTGTCCGTCATGTCTGAACACGTGGGAGTAATGGGGGGATGATGGAGCTCCTGAGACAGGTAATACTTCATTCAGCTCTCCAATATCCGAACACATTCCACCAGACCAGAAATAAAACCACATTATCATCAATAAAACATGAGCAGGGCTCCGAAATCTTTTCTCTTCACGTGAATTAGAAGAGAACGGAGTAGAATGATGCATTTACTCTAACCCTTCAATACCATCAGTTTTCTTATGCTGCATTCAGAGGCCTGTAAAAAATGTATTTAAATGTTTTAAACACTTTTTTGTTGTTCTTTACTTTTTGGCTTATTTTCAGGTGGGTTTTTTTGCAACTTTTTAGAATTTCTTGCTAATTATTTGGGCTGTTTCTTGTCACTTTGTTTTTTTAATTAAGCCATTTTGATATTGTTGTAGTAGACTGCACAGGAACAAATGTTTTTTTGCTTAATTTTGAGCAAAATCACAAAAATAAATAAATGTTAACAGATTCCTTTGCATGTGTTTATTAAGTGAATACATTATTATCTGCATCCCTTTTTTTACATTTAACTGGCTTTCTTTGTCTTTAAGATGCAGAATTTAGACATGCTAAGTGGAGATATCCAGCTGCACGACAAAATCACTCACTACCAAAAAATGCACAAGTGCTTTAAAAGACTAAGAGAATCGGGACAAGATAAAAGTAATCATCTTGATGATTTGGTGCAGCTGTTTGAAAACCATCAGTGAAAAGTTAGTTTGACAGTTCAGTTTCAGCGTGTGGTTTGCTCTTCCAGTAAGTGCTGCAGATGTGCAAATCAGGAAGTGATGAGCTGTAAACGTGTGGGCTGCACAAGTGATTTCTCAAGAACAGACGTAATCTCCCTAAAAGGCCGCTCGTCTCTCTCACAGGTATCTGACTTCCCTCCCTGAATCTGAGGTGACGCCCTTTTTCCAAAATGTTCTCGGCATATCAAACAGTTCAGGGATTTTTTAAAGCAGTAAAAAGCCACATCTGTGTCTGCTCGAACAGCAGAGTTCAGGTCAGGAGTGTGTGTGCACTCGGCTGCTGAACAAGCCTGGACTGGTGTGAAATCAAACACACGTGTGCACGCCCCTCAGTGACGTGGCCGCAGCCTCACATAGCACACGTCTGCATCATCACTTTCCACCCTCCTGCTGCAGCCGCGCATGTTACAACACTTATTTTCCTGCAACATCACCAACAACCTCTGAATGACTGAAAAGAGAAGCAAAAACAGAAGCGTCTTTGCTGTAATTGTGGAACTGTTGAAACATTTTTAGGGTGTGTAGAGGCACAGACGGGGAACAGAAGTCATGTGTGAGCGCGTGGATATTCACACATCAGCCAAAAACACATGACAAAGCAACAGTGCTATTAAAGTTCAGCAGGGTGATACATCTCCTCCTCTCTGGATATCTGCTGTAAAATATGACTTTATACTTTAAAGATAACAATAAGCCGAGCCGGAGGTCTGCGTTTATGACCTTTAGTCACTGAGGATGAGAAAAGCTAATGATTAAAGTTATATTAAGATTTAGTGAAACATTTAATTATAATCTGACCACTCAACACATCACTCTTTTCACATCTGTTAGAGCGTAGGTTCTGAAATGTAGTGTCTTGGGAAGTGTCTTTTGTTTTTGGAAAGGTTGTAATTTTAGAAAATGTTTTATCTTCTGAAATTAACCCTAGATAACCAAGACTCAAGAAAAAGTGTCACTGTAATAATGTGAATTGTGGCCATTTTTAAAGCAATTTATGAATTGAAATTTTACATTTTTTTAACGTTTTTTTTCAGGTGACGTGTGTGAACATTCACAAGTGGTACGCATTTTATGCAACAAGGTGTGTGTACGTTTGTCATGCAAAGTGTTTCAGCTGATACAAATTGACCGTAAATGGGTGGAGCCATTACGACAAACCGATTATGCTTACGTGATCAGGATAATGATTCAGTATTATTATCATCACACGTTATCATCTCTCCAGATGATTCAAGTTAGAGTAAACGTCAAATTAAAGTGAAAACATAACTTTTCAACACACCAGCATTTCCAGGTGGTTTTATTCTTGGTGCCGCCGTCACAAAGACAACCAGATCAGTTTCAAAAAATCAAATAAAAACTGCGTCTCTAGAGTCAAACAAAAACCAACAACAGCGAACACAATGACTTTTGTTTTCCACAATTAATTTTGGCTACCGTCCGCCATTTCCACGATTTTCGCAAATGGGAATTTAAACTGCGTAGAACTTACATTGATACTTGCTGACTTGCAGTAGCATCTAATTGCTAATTGGGAAAACAAAAACAGCTTTGAAATTAAAATAATTGGGACAGAGATACGCACTAAAGAAATGTTAGAACATCACTGAAAAAAATAAATAAAAATGCCGTGATAATCATTCCAACAATCCATATACCTCCACGAAGGCTGCAAGCCAAAACTGCATTTATAAAAAGTTACTGGTTCAGTTTTCAAAACGTAACTTTAAGCAAAAAAAGGGAACTGTACGGAGTAATTCTTCAGAAAATGTGCTTGTATGAAGTAACGTTTGCAGTTATATAACATCCCTAATAATGACGCAATCACTTCCATAAATGTTTTTTAAGTGCAGACCTCAGTGCTGTAAAAAGAAGCAGCCATTCATTGCTGCTTTGGACAGGCAGTAGATTTACATCCTCCAGCTGGAGACACCTCCTCCTCCTCCTCCTCCTCCTCCTCCTCCTCCTCCTCCTCCTCCTCCTCCCCCGAGCTCTCCTGACCCCTCCGCAGCTTCAGCACAAAGGGAGGGGGACTCTCTTATCTCGGACTTGGGCCTGAATAGTAATGTTTTCCTGGGAAACCTTCACTCCAGTGGGAAAGGACAACAGATCCTTTGTGTTGTTGTTCTCCCCCCTTCGACCTCACTTCACGTCCCCCACCACGTCAGGCCTGCAGGGACCGCCGCCATTGGCTGACCACCCTCTTTCTCGCTCTCTCGGCTGTCTTAAAATTCTTCCGTCCTCCACCTGTAGTGGGCACAGATCCAGCAGCTGAAGGCCCGACTGTACTCGTGATGAATAGTCTTCAGCCCGCAGTGAGCCGGCCTCTGCGGTTCTTTCCTCCCGTCTCTTCTTGTTTGGGAAACAAAGGCGGTCCCACCTGTCCCTCTTCACACAATGGCTGAATGAGGTGACCTGGTGGCTCGGGATGTTTGTTCAGCAGGTCTGCTGTAACGCTAGCTGCCCCAGATTTAACCCAACCCTGAATCACTCTCACTGCACCCAGTTAGAAAACTCTAAACCTCAGAGGGAAACCAGTGGCTGGATGTTCCAAGTAGAACTTGACCTGGAAACACAGAACCGGTTTGGCTGAAGCCCCAGTGAAGCCAGCTGAGACTGAACCACGTTTTCACAGCTGCAACTCAAATATGGACTGAAGTTATTAACCACGAGTAACATTTTAGAGTGATTTTCAAAGCCAAGATTGACCCATTAACACGAAATTCATGCTTCATCCAACAAACACACATATATGTTCTTAGTCAAATTAAAAGAAATTTTAAGCTTTTGTTTAGCCCTAAACACCACTTCTTTGTTATGCCTTCAGATGCATTTTAAAGGAATTTAAACCCTTTGAATGCTGAGCAAACTGGTTTGATTTCTTTCAAAAATGTGGGGAAAAAAGCAATAAGAAACATGGCAAAAAATAGCCCCAAAACTTCAAGAAATTAGTACATTTTGATTTTTTTTTAAGCTAGGGAAAAAACAAATTTAGAGAACTATATTTAAAATGATCATAATTCTATATTCAAAAATTAGTTTTTAATGAAAATGTAAAATCATTATTGTGGCGTTCACACAGAGTGTTGCTGCTGCTGCAGAGCTGCCTGCTGCTCTAACTACTGGATTTCCATAATTAAATGCCGACAGTGAAGTGTTTGTACGGCCCAGTGTGTATGGGGCTGCTGGGTAACAATAAAGAGTGGAGAACATGTAGGTTTTTCAGATTTGTATCTGCAAAGAGCAAACATGCTCAAAGACGGCTTTGGACTGAGGAGAGAGATCTATAGGGCAGATCTACAGCTTGCTTCAGTTGAAAATTTGGTTGGAGGAGAAAACTGGCTGCTTAGTCTGCATGAGTGAATTTGTGAAAAGTATTTTGCAACAAGTAGGTTTCATTTGTCAGTTACGTAGTTAGAAATATACTTCATCCAAACGTAAATATATCCTCTTTGCCTATTATATTTTTAAAGAATAAAAAAACATCTGAAGCTTATATATGTCTCACATACATCATGTCATGAGACGCAACTCATAAAGATCACTCTTTACTCTGCAGAAACAGCAACACGTCAAACCAAGAGTCAAACAGAGACTGAACCGAAAACCAGGACTTAAAGACAAAGACGTCTGACGAGGAGATGAAGTGCAGCTGGAGAAAAAGCTCAAGAAACTGAGGAGCAGGAAGGACTGACGAGGCTGACGCAGGACAGGAACACAGCAGAAACACAAACAACACAGTAACTGAAACCCCCAAAACAAAGACAGCACCATCTTCTTTAAGATAAGACGAGCAAGTGAACAGGAGCTTTTTTTATGCACTTTGGCACCCTTTTACCATGAAAACCTTTAAAAAGACAGAGACCTGTTTTGTTTTGTTTTAATCGTCATTAGGGACTGTTTGTTAATTATGAGAGGAAATGTGTAATAATTCTTGAAGCACTGCAGGAGGTTCTTGTGTTTTTATTTTATTTTGCCTTGGGGGAGAGTCATACACATTAAAATGGTTTTGTACTTATTTTACCATTGATTTTTTTATTTTTTATTTTATTTTATTTTTTAAGAAATCATGCCCAGGTTTTGAGGCATGTTTTTTTTTTAAATGTTTGTTAATTTTTCTTTTTTTATTGGTATTTTTAAATTTTAAATGCTTCCATACCATTTGAGGTGAGTTTGAAACCACTTAAGATCTTAAAACTCTCTGACACAAAAAGAAAAACTAAGTGTGACATTTTGGAGGTTTTATTGTGGTCAATGTTCCACCGAGACAGTTTTCAGAAAACAACCTGAAGAAGAAAGTGCGGCTTGTTGTCACTGAAGAGTCGTCTCTAATAATTTAATGCCTCCATCACTTCAGGTTATATTTAGCTCAACAGAATTTGTCCATTTGGGTCAGTGCTGTCTGTGACGCCGGAGTACTTTCATGAAGGCTTTTTACTCCGACTGCAGGTATCACACGAAGGTCAGTGGGTCTTCAAACTGCGCTTCCATTTTCCTGATGGCTGCCGGCGTCCGCTCCACCCCGACAGAGCGTGACAGGAACACGCTTTTATTATCAAGTGCATTATTCTTTCAAAGCTGGGCGCTGGTGAAAATGGCTCGGGGAAAATCTCTGGTTTTATTGGGACATTCGGATGAATATTTTTCAGCTTGGTATGGATGTTAAAAGGGTGGCTCGCTGCACGAGATTGCAAAGTTTCAACCCAGAGTTTCTTTCATCCGTTTAATCAAGTTTCTAAAAATGTTTAACCCTTTGAAACCTGAGCAAATTGGCTGGATTTCTTTCAGAAACAAGGGAACAAGTTACAAGAAAATTACCTGAAATTAAAAAAAAAAAAAACATCAGAAGAGAAAAAATTTAGAAATATATAAATAAAATAGATAATAAAATAGATGATAATAATACTAATATTGATAATATTTTTTAAAATAGATTTTCTCATATTTTTTTTATTATTCTTATTAACTTCTTATAATTTCTCTCTCTTTTAAAAAACAAATTTTTCAGTCATTTTCTTACCACCCTTTCCTAATTTTTTTTGCAAGCTGTGGGACGTCTCTTGCCAAGTTACTCATTGCTTTTTATTCATGTTTTCAAAAGAAATTAAATCAATTTGTTTATCAGGAAAAATCAAAATGAAAGTAACGTTAGGTGATTATTATAAATGACGGCAGTGATGACAAGAAGCAGGAGTTTTAAGGCCACATTGATGTCATTCTTTCTGACCACAGATACTCGATCACAGAAACTTCACTTCCGCCTTCAAATATTCGCTTTAAATTTGCTGCATGCTGTCGCAGAGAAGTTGTCATCTTCTTGTAAAGTCTCAAACAATCAACTAAACCACCTCATTTATCGGACATCCTGTTTGAGTGGAAGGAAACTCAGAGTTTCTCTCTGATCGTTTGCAGGTTTCGAACGTTTCCTCTTCTGATGACGCAGCCTGCAGAGCAACGGCTGTTAAAAAGAAGTTATCATTACATTTAATGCATGATGCGTCCATGTAAAAATATTTATTTTTTTCTCTTTACACTGTAATATGTTCTATGTACTTCTTGTTTTTGTTGGATTTATGTTTTCTAACTGGTTACTTTTTCTCCTCTTTGTTGTAATTTTTCTTTTGTTGTATTTTTCTGAATGTGTAAGCTTCTGGATATAAATTAATCTAGTCTCAAAAACTGAAGGTTGCTACAGAGTTCTTTTTCCAGGTGTGCAGGGACCTGATACTATACACACACACACATCACAAGATCAAGTGTCTTTATAAATGAAAGTTTATAACTACTCACTACACAGCAGAACTGCTCCTAAAACTACAAATGAGTGAGTTTAAGAATCAGTATGGATAAATGTATGAAACAGTGAATACAGCAAAGACACAAAGTGAATGAAATGACTAAATGAACAACACACTCATAAATGAAGCAACAATAAAAATGAGGGGATGAAAACCAGTGAGGAACTGAATTAGGTGTGACATCTGGACTCGATCAGGTGCACAGAGATAGTGCACGATGATCAAGCAGATGAAAAGTTAAGATAAAAGAAAAGTTAATGTCAAGCATCGATCAACAGCAGAGAGGAAACCCATCCCATAAAACATGTAAGGAAAAGATAAAGAAGAGGCCTGATCAGAGAATAACCCAGAAGACAGGGTCCTGACCGAGGTCTAACACTTCCTACGTGTCCCGATCATTTAAGAGCATCAACCCCATAACAGCACAGGAAAGATCGTTTCACCTTCCTCAGAGGTCTCGATGAAAAGAGGAAAAAAAGTTTCAGTTTTGGTTAGGCATTTGAATATCTTCTTATTAAGAGCTGTTCTCATCATCCACTGCAAGGATTAAAACTGAATATGTAAATATAATTTAGGGACTGTTTATTATAGGAGGGGGGAGGCCTGTCAAATCTTGTTTTAAGAACTGGGTGGGACTTAGGATTTCTATTTTGGCTTTGGAGAGGGGCATACAACTTTGAATGGCTGTATTTTTCATTTATTTTACATTTTCTTGTCTATTTTAAAAGAAAACATTTTTCAGATTTTTTTCCCCCAACGATTTCCAGTTATTTTTTGGTAATATTTAAGGAAAACATTAGAGATTTTATTTTTTTTATTAAAAAAAAACAAAATCCACCCTGGGGTTGGTGCTTGGGCTCTCATAATCATTCCTTCAATTTTAATAGGGGTGCTCGGCGCAAATCATTTTAGCAATTTCAAGAGGGCCTTTGCTTCCCCGGCCGAGAAAAAAAAACAACCTTCTGCATAAAAGCCAGTACCGTGAGGATGTGCTTTTGTCGTCCATCATCTGAACATTGTAGTTTGATCACAGCAGACCCTCATCAATAACACCAGCCATCGCATCATCAAACCCGACGACAGGTGGAGTCGTCTTTTCCTACATCCTGATGAAGTCTCCCTTACATCTTTCCTTTACCTCGTGATGTTTTCTGTGGGGAAGAAAGAAAAGTGAGATTATTTGAACTTTTTGACCGCAACCGAACACTCTCTACCACTCTAAATAGAGAGCGGGGACAACAGGCAGGGAAAATCAGGGATTCATCATTAAAACAAATGAGTTTCTGTAACCTGTGCCATTTACTGCCTTTTTTTCAAGGCCGGGTCAGTGGGACAACAGGCAGAGCAGAGCACTCCAGACATCCCTCTCCCCGGCAACACTTTCCTCCTTCATGGCCTCCCGAACACCTGAGTTTTTGCTTCGGCGACTGCCTCAGCTGCAGCCCTTCAGGCCAACCGGTGCAGTCCAGGAAAACACCTCTCTGTTGGGTTTCCACCAGCAGGTGTGTAGGTTGCTGTCTGACGCCTGACAGCTTCCCGCACCCCACTGGTGTCTACCCGCAGTACCTAAAACAAAGTTTTTGTTTTGGTATGCGAGGCTACTTGCAAAGACAGGCACCGGCGGCCTTCGGACCACAGCTTTTAGCAGCCGCTTCCACCATGGAGATACTGGACATGGACCACTTGGATTCCATGTCCACATCCTCCCCCAGGATGCACGGGATATAGCCCCTCAGGAGTAATCGATGATGCCAGGGGTCAGCACGCCCAGGGCACTCTCCCCTTCATGCTGCCCGGCTGCCCAGCCCTGATTCCGACCCTGTGGGCCACTGGCCCACTGGGTGGTGACAGCATGTTACTTATTCGTGGTAAGCCCGACTGGGCCCTATGGCCAAAGTCCCGTCCTAGAGACGGTCACCTACAAGCTCCACCCCCCTCCCGGTCTGGCTCCGGGGGGGGGGACCCTGTGTCCCCATACTGGGGAAGGTACTCTTAACACTAACTGGCTGAGTCATCACGGTCTTATCAGATCCAGATCAAATGGAACAAAAGCTAGTAAAAGTCTATAGAGACTATCTCCTAGAGGGTAGATAGATAGATTGATTCTTTATTGTCTGTCTTGAGTGAAAACAGAAATTCATCATTAAAACAAATTAATTTCTGTAACCTGTGCCATTTACTGCCTTTTTTTCAAGGTCGGGTCACAGGGACAACAGGCAGAGCAGAGTACTCCAGACGTCCCTCTCCCCTGCAACACTTTCCTCCTTCATGGCCTCCCGAACACCTGAGTTTTTGCTTCGGCGACTGCCTCAGCTGCAGCCCTTCAGGCTAACCGGTGCAGTCCAGGAAAACACCTCTCTGTTGGGTTTCCACCAGCAGGCGTGTAGGTTGCTGTCTGACGCCTGACAGCTTCCCGCACCCGAATGGTGTCTACCCGCAGTACCTAAAACAAAGTATTTGTTTTGGTATGCGAGGCTGCTTGCAAAGACAGGCACCGGCGGCCTTCAGACCACAGCTTTGAGCAGCTGCTTCCACAATGGAGGTACTGGACATGGACCACTTGGATTCCATGTCCACATCCTCCCCCGGGACGACGGGATTATAGCCCCTCAGGAGGAATCGATGATGCCAGGAATCAGCACGCCCAGGGCACCCTCCCCTTCATGCTGCCCGGCTGCCCAGCCCTGATTCTGACCCTGTGGGCCACTGGCCCACTGGGTGGTGACAGCATGTTACTTATTCGGGCTAAGCCCGACTGGGCCCTATGGCCAAAGTCCCGTCCTAGAGATGCTCACCTACAAACTCCACCCCCCTCCCGGTCTGGCTCCGGGGTTCAGCACACCCAAGAGCCCCCATACCGTTGGAAAACTGAAACTAGAACGACGGTCTCAATAGTCTAGCCACTTTTTACCGTCCATCACTCTGATGGTATTTCAGATAATCCCTAAACATATCTGCATTGTAATGCAGATGAAATGAAACAAAGGTCGTAAAAGTCTACAGACTCTACCCTAGAGCATAACCTGTGCCTTTTATTCAAGGCCGGGTCATGGGGACAACAGGCAGAGAAGAGTACTCCAGACGTCCCTCTCCCCAGCAACACTTTCCTCCTTCATGGCCTACCGAACACCCGGGTTTTTGCTTTGGCGACTGCCTCAGCTGCAGCCCTTCAGGCTAACCGGTGCAGTCCAGGAAAACACCTCTCTGTTGGGTTTCCACCAGCAGGTGCGTAGTTGCTGTCTGACGCCTGACAGCTTTCAGCACCCCACTGGTGTCTACCCGCAGTACCTAAAACAAAGTTTTTGTTTTGGTATGCGAGGCTGCTTGCAAAGACAGGCACCGGCAACCTTCGGACCACAGCTTTTAGCAGCCGCTTCCACAATAGAGGTACTGTACATGAATCACTTGGATTCCATGTCCACATCCTCCCCCAGAATGCACGGGATATAGCCCCTCAGGAGTAATCGATGATGCCAGGGGTCAGCACGCCCAGGGCACTCTCCCCTTCATGCTGCCGGGCTGCCCAGCCCTGATTGCGACCCTGTGGGCCACTGGCCCACTGGGTGGTGACAGCATGTTACTTATTCGGGGTAAGTCCGACTGGGCCCTATGGCCAAAGCCCCGTCCTAGAGATGCTCACTTACAAGCTCCACCCCCCTCCCGGTCTGGCTCCGGGGGGGGGGACCCTGTGTCCCCGTACTGGGGAAGGTACTCTTGAGCCATCCTCCCCCGGGATGGGCGGGATGTGGCCAAAGTCCCGACCAACAGGCACTCGCCTATAAGCTCCACCCCCCTCCCGGTGTGGCTCCAGGGGGGGGACCCAATGTCCCCATAACCGTTGGAAAATTGAAACTAGAATGACGGTCTCAATAGTCTAGCCACTTTTTACCGTCCATCACTCTGATGGTATTTCAGATAATCCCTAAACATATCTGCATTGTAATGCAGATGAAATGAAACAAAGGTAGTAAAAGTCTACAGACTCTACTCTAGAGCATAACCTGTGCCTTTTATTCCAGGCCGGGTCATGGGGACAACAGGCAGAGAAGAGCACTCCAGACGTCCCTCTCCCCAGCAACACTTTCCTCCTTCATGGCCTACCGAACACCCGGGTTTTTGCTTCGGCGACTGCCTCAGCTGCAGCCCTTCAGGCCAACCGGTGCAGTCCAGGAAAACACCTCTCTGTTGGGTTTCCACCAGCAGGTGCGTAGTTGCTGTCTGACGCCTGACAGCTTTCAGCACCCCACTGGTGTCTACCCGCAGTACCTAAAACAAAGTTTTTGTTTTGGTATGCGAGCCTGCTTGCAAAGACAGGCACCGGCAACCTTCGGACCACAGCTTTTAGCAGCCGCTTCCACAATGGAGGTACTGTACATGAATCACTTGGATTCCATGTCCACATCCTCCCCCAGAATGCACGGGATATAGCCCCTCAGGAGTAATCGATGATGCCAGGGGTCAGCACGCCCAGGGCACCCTCCCCTTCATGCTGCCCGACTGCCCAGCCCTGATTCCGACCCTGTGGGCCACTGGCCCACTGGGTGGTGACAGCATGTTACTTATTTGGGGTAAGCTAATCCCTAAAGATACTGCGGAATAGAGAAGCGTCTTTCAACCTGCCATTGAAGCTGACGCTGCAGATGTAATTGAACAGTTTCCTCCCTCCTGTCAGGTCCATCTTGGGGCAGATGCTGCAGTTTTTGGGATGCAGTTCCCTCTGCATGTTGCGTAGAGCGTGGGCCATGGCGCACACCATGTCAATCACAAACTGGACTTTCCCCTCCTGCTCTTACAGGGAATCGATGCCGATACGCTCCTGACCTGAGAGACACACACAGAGAGGACAGACAGAGGTATTATTTGCAGGGAAAATTCACTTTTCCTTATTCCTATGGAGCTCCCCCAACCCTTCAGACAAATGGTGACAAAAAGTTGATACTGTAAGATTGTCATCAACTTCTGGAAACCCTCACGCTCAGCCTCCCCGGCTCCGAGGACTCACTTTTTGAGACGGTAAGGTGCTACAACCACCCAAAAACATCGGCTGACAAAGCTAAAAACCCCCAAAACAAAACCCTGCATATTCAGTCAACACAAAACAACATAACATAACAAAAATCAAGTTGATTCATATATAATCCATATGATGCGAGAAGCAGCTAACCCTCAGGGATTTTCATAATATCTAATATGGCCCCCATTTAAAAAACAGTTTGGGCACCCCTGTCAGAGACTGAAACAGGAGGAAACAGCTCATATCAGCTTAATTCTGTCCAGAAACAGGTACTTGCTGATATTTAAGCAGCACAATTGCTGAAAGGCTATTTTAGAATCATGGCAGGTGTTTTGGGTTTTGCCAAATTACTCAAAACCTCAGTGAGATAAAGGATTTAAAAAAATAAGAGCTACATCTAGCAGGGCTTGCAACCAAGGACAGAAGGCAAATAAGTATACAGTTTCATATTCAGAGATGTAAGAGGCCCAAAAGTCATAATCATACAGCCATTAAGTTCAAACAATTAAAACACAGGACAACAACATCAACAACAACCAGCTGTGAAAGCAACGTCATTAACCCTTAGGGACCACTTAAATATCACACACACTTACATCACTCTGAGCACAAAAGGTGCTTTTCAAAATCCAGCTTTAAAAAATATTACACATTAATATTATTTTCTACTTTCATTGAGTTTTTTTTTAACCAACATCAGTCCTAGTCATACATATCAATCATACATATCATAATTTTAACCCTTTAAATGCCAGGTTTTGTCACAATTTTTTATAAGGAAAAAATTAAACACAAAAACTGAAGTATTAAAGCATTTTAAATGTCCTATATGCAAAGTAGCCTTTTTGTTGTTTTTCTTTTTATCACAGCCTGGAATATGACAATGATTTACAGCAACATTTACTGTGTCTAAAATACACTGTGTAAACAAAATGTGTAAACTGCAATTTTTGATCCCACATCCATTAAAGCATATAAACATTGCATTGTACTATTTTTAGGTGTCATTCTGGGCTTTTGCCTGAAAAATTGTCTATTTTACTATTTTCCACCTAATGACGTCTTTTTAACTGTATTTTGCACATGGAGAAAATACATGCTGTTTCCACTAGGCGTACTGTCACAAATAAATGTTGCTGCAAATCACTGACATATTCCAGGCTGTGATAAAAAAAAAACTACCAACAACAACAAAAAGCTAATTTGCATGTAGGATATTTAAAAATAATTATAGCAGTGAAGTTAGTTGAAGGTTGGATATTCGACAGACATTTGCTCCATCCAGCAGCGTTGCTTTGGACGGCTGTTGGCAGTACGGCGAGCTCTCATATGAATATTTTTATGGAAAAAAATTGCATATTTCTTCAATAGCCTAAGAATCCACACAGAATCAAAATCAGTGCTGGATCATATTACTGCACTGGCTGGTCAGGACATACCTCGTTTTATTGCATTTCAATACTTCTCATATTTAACTGTGAAAGGTGGTTCCATATCCAGTGTATGACAATGGACAGTAAAGCATTTGAAAAAGCCAGAAAAGAAAACTGGAAATGTCCCCTTTGCCAATAATGTGCATTTCTAAAAAGCTCAACACAATCACGAAGGTTCAGGATGTGAAAACCTAATTCACAGTATTCAAATGCAATACAAAGAGTTGATTCTTAACCAACCAGTGTAGCAATATGATCCAGCACTGATTTTGAGTCACTTAGTCACATCCTGGAAGCTACTGATTAAAAATGCATTTTTTTCCATAAAAATATTCATACAAAATATGAGGAGTATAAAAATGTATCTTTTTTGTTGTTGTTAATCACAGTTTTATCTGGGATATGTCAGTGATTTGCAGCAACATTGACTGTGACAGTACACCCAGTGGAAATAGCATGTATTTTCTCCATATGCAAATATGGCTAAAAATACGTCATCAGGTGGAAAATAGTAAAACAGACACATTTCAAGGCAAAAGCCCAGAATGGCACCCAGAAATAATACAATGCAATGTTTTCATGCTTTAATGGCTGTGGGATCAAAAACGTCAGTTTGAATGGGTTTCAATGGAGCATTTTTTGACCTTAACAGTCTGAATGTAACTATTTAGTTTCCACAGTGTATTTTAGACTTATTGTAGGAGCTGAGCTGGAAATACCAAGATTACACAAACGTACATCTTCCCAAAATACATAAACACAGCCAAAATTATCAAAAAATGAAGAATGAAAAGCGCCTTATATGCACCGAGCAGTCCCTAAGGGGTTAACACAACAGCAGATATCATCTATAACATGTAGCACAGCATCTATAACAGCCTTTATCCAGACAAATAATTAACATGAAATAACTTACCGACGATGTTTTCATGCGGCGGC
Source organism: Plectropomus leopardus (assembly GCF_026936395.1). Lineage (NCBI taxonomy): Eukaryota > Metazoa > Chordata > Actinopteri > Perciformes > Serranidae > Plectropomus > Plectropomus leopardus. The sequence goes on along the minus strand of NC_142185.1, from coordinate 36,357,492 downwards.
TGTTAGCTTGAAGCTAATCCAGCAACAATGACACCGAGTCCACCGGAGCCCGTGTGAAATGTCCATAATGTCCAGTGTTTGAAAATGAGAGCTCCCAAATATCCCCCTCACCGTCCCCGGATGTCCTCTCCTCTCTGCTTTAGCGCACTTTAAAGCTCCGACTTGAACTTTTTCCGTCATGTTAGCTAACACACGGCTAATTTTAGCTAGCTTAGCCGCTACATAAAACACACCCAACCGCGCTTCAAGTTCCGCGGACACGGTCCGGACTGACGGCGGTGACGGTAATTCTGCCTCCGTTACATTATTAAATCGACGTTGGACTTTATTTTTTGGCGTTTTTACCGAGTAGCAGGAGCGAAGCAAACGGACAAACGGAGTCAGCTCCCGCCTTTGACATTTGTAAACTTCCGTGTTCGCGTCGTCACGTCACAGGGGGGCGGGGCCCGTTTAAGGGGTTACTCCCACTCCCGACATACTTTTTCTTTATTTTTTTTTTTTGCAATCAAGACACAAACTTTAAGATATTTAACGAAACAGCAAGCAGTGTTCAGTCAGACTCTGAGTGACTCCGAGAAAATGCATGAAGTGTTCGTCCCACATGATACGTTCAAGGACCGTCGGAAATTCCTGTTTTATTGAGAATAGTGCCTAACTATGGCAAAAGCCTTTGATGAAAACAAAAAACAAATTTTTGTATGTCTACATGAAACGGGCCGGAGGGGCTCCCTCATTTAAGTCTGTTAGGTGGCGCTCCTGTAAGTAACCCAAAAAATATCAAATTTTTTGCCAGTCCTGATGTCTTTGCAAAATTTGGTGACTTTTTAAGTATGTTAAGGTCATCAAAAATGGGTCTCACTTGTTCAAAAAATAAAAAAGAAGTTCGATAGGGTCCTTGCACTGTTCGGTGCTCGGGCCCTAATTACAGGAGGCAGCAGATCTGTGTAATCTCCCCACACTGACAGATTTGTTTTGATTAAGCTGAGAAACAGGATTTAATATCTGACAGTGATTTGACTTTTGTATGCAGTGATTAGCGAAACTATCACCCGAGTAATATTAGTGTACTGGCTGAATGGTGAGCACATGTTGTTGTGTATAATAGAAACATGAAAATCTAATCTGTGAGACTGTGAGTGGAGAAGATCAGTTACAATAATCAGATCAGGGACGGATTAAAGCAGGAAAAGACAGAAACAGGAACTCAAGGATTTGAGATTTCACCTCATTTAATCAGCATGGCGCTTCCAAACACTCCCATTTTAATTTTTTAGGCCCTCAGCCCGCCCTGCAGTTCAGCAGGAGCTCACAGTCGGCAGAGGAATGGGGCTTTTGACAGAATACATTCATGGCTTGGAGGGGATTCTTGTGAAATTTCTCAATGATTCATGGAGAGCGGCTCATTCTATAATTTAGGGGTTTGAGGTTGTGAATGTGAACCGCCTGCTGTGCAACAAGAGGAGACTCATTTCTAACCGTTCCTGGCGCTGCAGCCCGAGCAGCGTTAGTGTCCGTCAACACTGACCGCAAAAACAGCCCGACGGGCTTTCGGCAGCACGCCAGTGACAGAGAGTCATCACGGGACGTGTTGTTGTCTCAGGAAGAGAACAATAAACAGCATTTCTACTTTATTTATGTTCTTCCACACAGTCACATGATCATAAGCCAGATATTCTGTGGTTTTAGGGTCTCATATGATGTTTTTCTCTGTTTTCAATCATAATAAACTAAATAGCTCATTTCCTAGTGGTCAGATACAGACGCTGTGTGTCCGAGCTAATCACAAATATCAACTATTATTCATTTTAATATTTTTAACCATTTAAATGTCAGGTTTGTCATGATGCCACAATGTTTTTTAGATCAAAAGCAAAAAAGGAATTATTTTCAATATGCTACATGTAGATTATTAGGTATTAAGTGGATTTTTTTTCTGCTGACAGTCTGGGATATGTCAGTGTGTGAGTGTAGCTGCTGACAGTCTGGGATATGTCAGTGATCAGCAGCTACATTGACTGTGACAGGTCACCTAGTGGAAATAGCATGTATTTCCTCCATATGCCAAATATGGTCAAAATGACCTCATCAGGTAGAAAATAGTCAAAATGACAAATTCAGAGTCAAAAGCCCAGAATGACACCCAGAAATAATACAAGTCCTGTTTTTCTGCTCTGATGGCTGTGGGATCAAAAATGTCAGTTTGAATGGGTTTCAATGGAGCATTTTTGGACCTGAACAGTCTGAATGTAACTATTTAGTTTCCACAGTGTATTTTAGACTTATTGTAGGAGCTGAGCTGCAAATTCACTGATTACACTCAAATACACAATCTGGACTACATTTAGGACACATGCATCAACACACACACAGTTATCACAACAGGAAGAATGAAAAATGTGTAAAGTTAGGGTTACAAACAAAACAAGACCTTTGAATGTATTTCTTCAATAATTGTTGTATCTCCAATCTTTTAGTCTTTTAGTGTTTCTGTCATTATAACGGCAGATTGTTTCCTGTCTTAAATACGGTCCATGCATTTAATGTTAATCAATAACACTCTGACTGAATGAGATCACACCTCTCTGCCTCTCTCTGCTGTCTCTCCCTGGAGATGTGGACGGCTTTAAATTTCCTCCGCTATATTTCTGCAGAGCAGCTGATGTCACCAGCTCGGGGTCACTTATAGTATCAGACAGCGGACTGGTTTATTTAGGTTTCTAATGTGGAGAATAAGCGTGTAAATACACCAGAGACTCAAACACTAACAGAACTGTCATATGCGTTTATTTACGTTGCCACAATTATCCACATTTCAGGACCATATATATAAAAACCATCCGAAAAATATGGTTAAATGCGGATTTTCACATTTGCTTTTTGTTTTGACACATTTACAAGCAACAGCCGAGTAAAGACTTTTATTTCATGTTACGCAGAGTGATTTAAAAATGAGGGTTTTGTTTGAAAGCTCTCAAGCTACTTGTCTGTCCAACAACGCAAAGCAGCGGCAGAAAGAAGTCTGTTTGAGTAATTTTACTCTCCTCCGAGGGAGTTGAGTTACCAGGAGCGTAAAACACTTCACACTCAACACAACAGCTGACATTCTCATTTCTCCATCCAATACGCTTTTAACAGGCACATCAAATCAGCGTTAAAACTCGTCCATATGTTCTGCTGCCAGAGGTCTGCGAGCGTTTTACAGCTCCGGCGCGCTGCTGTTAGTGCTGCTCTCTGCACACATAAACCACGAGACTCAAGTTCTGATAAACTTTCCAGAAATGAGTCAAAGTCTGACAGCCGCAACGTACGAGTCATAATTTCACGGTATGAAAATGAACTATGAAATCACTTCCTAAACAAACAAACCTGAAGGCTTTTTGTGCAATGACTTTGCACAAATAAACTTCAAACAGATGAGTCAGATCAGTAGTTGCACTAAATTGTGTAAGTCACGATTGTTTTGGGAATAGATGAATTACTCAACGAGCCAAAAGTGTCAGGGGCCCCTCTGGCCCTCTGGCAAAACGTTACTCAAGTTAACACGTACGGACTAGTTAGAGAGAATGAAACGAATCTCAAAGAGACTCGAAGTAACCACAAAAAAGGGAAAAACAAAGAGGAACAAAGTGACCCCAAAAAATCACCTCAAAGAGACACAAAAGGACTACAAAGAGATGCAAAACCACCACAGAGTCTTTGTCTTGCTTTATGTGGGAGAAGCTGTGGGGCCTTTTGCATATCTGTGCCCAGGGGCCCATTGTCTCATAATTCATCCATAGTTTTATGTAGAATATTTAAGTACAGCTGTGGCCAATCTTTTGTCTTTTATCTTCTTTTCTCTTTTTTTATTATCCCAACAATCCCATCAGGTGAATGTACACAGTTGTTTGTTGTAATTTTCTGTGTTTTTATATTTTGTCCACACAGAAACTGTATTTTAGGTTAAAGAGAATGGAAATGGAATAGATTATGGAAAATAATGAAGGTAGTTACCAAGACGTCACCCATTTTGGCATTTTTGGCCTTTGGTGACTGGTATATTTGACCATATTTGGATGAAAGGGGTGAAGCTGTGGAGGAGCGAGGAGTGGATTTACAGAATTTTTTTATCCCTTGCAATGAGCCTGTCACTGAAAGGAGCTACGCCCTTAAATATACATAACTTTAAGCCTTAATATAATGTAAACAGGTGAGTTATTAAAAAATCACCCGCTGTGCAGTTGTCATGAATGTTGAAATTAGCTGTAGAGACCAAAACCGTTTTTGTAGCAGGCTGTAAACATGTTTATTTCTGCTGTAAAGTTTGGCATTTAACATGGCGGTCTGTGGAAATAACTCACTCTTGGAGCCAGCCTCTAGTGGACGTCAGAGGAATTGCAGCTTTGGGCATTTTTTGCTTCATTTTTCAGCGTCAGAAATTATTGATTTATTTATTATTATTGACTGATTGGCTTGTGATGTCAGAGTGTGTGTTGTTATTTCCTCTGTGGGGTTTCACAGTGTAGGAGACATACATGTATTGTGCAATTGTAATGTACCCAAAATAGTGCTGTCTCTTATTTTACTAACACAGCTTTTTACATATAAAAGTACAGTTACTCTTCCAGCATAGAGGCATAGAAATGCACTTTTTTCCAAGCTGCTGATTGGCCAACATCTTCTTTTTCTTCTTTTTGGGTTATGGCTGGGTCGGGCATTTTCTTGAAAGCACTTTAATTGCATTTTTATTTAGACAGATATTTTTATAGCACAGTGAGTGAATGGAATTTGTTTGTTTTTTAGAAGGAAGGAGGAAAAACAAATTTTTCACCAACAAGATTTCCCTGTAAACGCAGCTTTTAGTTCAGAAACAGTGGGATGGCTGTGCTGTCTTTTTTGTGAATCTTTTTTTTACCTTCCATTTAAACCTTCCTAAGAGCAAAACTAAGCCTGGCCTAAACCTTCAGAGCACTTTAACTGGGAGCAGCTGCCTGGAGGACTCCACATTCACATGTGTAATCCTGAGAAAGCAAAGAGCCTTTTTCCCTCAGAGGGAAAGCAGCATCAGCGCTGTTTGAAACAGCCGGATGACCAAGAAACACGGACTCACTCAGCTGGACAAAGCAAAGGTTATAAAAACACAGCTTTACAGGCGCACAGACTCTGGATGGAGCCGACCTCGTCGTGACCTCTTTCATATCTCAGCGCTTACAGGGCGAGGATCTCTCCACAGAGTCTGGCCTTCACTTTTTGACTTTGCTTTTATTCTCTTTTTGAAATCTGTTCTCATTAATTAGCTCGCAGGGCTTAGTGTGTGATATCAGTGTCGGAGGGTTCAGAGACACATCAGCTGCTCGTGTTGTTAAATTCCTAATGAGAGTCACTGAAGAGACTCTGATATCAGACGAGGACACTTCCTCTGAAGACCTCCACAACATTCAAGTCCAACACATCAAACAATCACAAAGACTGAATGAAATGCCGTCATGTTCATGCTCGAGGTTTTTATGTAATGCTGTCGTTTTTGTCCTTTTTTTTGTTTTTGTTAAATTTGCATCTTACTTTGTTTTTTGTACTTTATTTTCAGGTCTGTGTTTCATCGTGCTGCAAGACACTTTTCCCCTGGGGGGTCGCCAAAGTTGAAATTTTGTTACATCTTTGTATCATCCGGTCTTTAAAGTCCTTTGGAGGAGATAAATAAATGCTTCAATAACTAACTGCAGAGCAAAAAGCATAACTTATTTAGTTATCCTAAAGCCTGACAGATAATGAGTTTGTCCTGAAGTTGGTGTGAGAGGAAATCACTGAAATCAAAAGTGTTTATCCTCTGGGGAGCAGGAGGGTTGATGGAAATTTGACAGAAATCTGCCTCTATAGATTTTAATATTTCTTATTATACAAAACAATATCATTAGGATTTATCCTCTGGGGACCACGTATATCCACAAACATCAAATATTACAGATATTCAATACATTTAGCAAACATCTTCAGTATTAAATGGAAAAAATTCACTGTTAGAGGTTTGTATATAAAATTTGGGAAGTCTTTTATGTAAAACGTGATTGCATATTCAGGGGTAGGAATACTTTTTTTGTTTGCTTATTTTGTGTTTGCATATTTAAAATTAAGATTAATTCAGTCATTTATTCAACAATCTAGGCGAGACGTGTCGTAACTTGCTTAAAGCATTTTAATGAAAGACAAATTTTGTGAATTTCAGCTGGGGGAAGTCTTGAATTTTGACTTGGTGGCAGCGCTGGAAAAAAAAGGGTCATGTGGTCACCCAAAACAAATCATAAATATCCTCTGATGGCCAAGAATATCACTTCAGATTTCATGTCGGTTTGTTGATAAATTACTTTCAAAGACACATTTAAATCATTTATGGATTCGACGGGAAACAAGATTAAAACAAACAGATTTTCGGATTATTTTTAAAGAATTCACCCACAAACTCTAAACATGCCTTCAGTATAGACTTGCCGTCCGTCTTTGTGTGGCGTGTGAATGTGTGTGTGTGTGGGGGGGGGCTGCCAAACAAGGTCTGTCCCTGTGGATGGGGGGTTGGGGGGGCAGCCATGACATTCCTACAGCCCCGAAACAGCCCAACAGCCACAGACAGCTGGACTGGAACCAGCTGACCGGGTGCTATGTGAACGCCTTTCTTTGCTTTTATCCCAAAACAATAGATGGTGAGCGACTCGGTGGCCCTTTAATCCGGCCCTCCTCTCGCAGCGTGACCTCACGTCTTTGTTCGGGCTGTTTGAGCCGGAGCTGTCGGCCGCAGCTTGTGTGTGCTTCATTAGAGTCCTGTTAGCTGCTCTTCACTGCCAACAGACAGTACTTCTTAATTTGTGGAGTAGATTACAGCTTTCTGAGATGATGTTTTATACATTCGAGGCCTCGATGTGCTGAGAAACACTAAAGACGTCCTCTGAACACAACGTCAGAATAATTTATAAATACTTTCCTTTGAGATTCTTTTGCTTTTAGTTGGACCTCACAGCTCAACTTGTGATATATTAGAGGCAGGTTTCCGTCAGCCGTCATTATTTCCAATCCAAGGCCACAAAGGCGTGTTATGGAGCCATGATGGAAAGGCGAGCCCCTTATACGTGGGAGCGGACACGCAGGGCTCTTGGCACAGGCGATATAGGAGGTGGCTTTGAGCGCCAAGCGCTGATTGATAATAATATCCTGCGCCTCAGAGAGGGAGAAAAGCTGACACGTCAAAAGGAGGTTATAAGTTATCTACGTTTACATTTCTTTTTTCATAAAAAATATCATTATTGATTTTAATTCTTGTTGTTAATTTCATTGTTAATATTACTTAATATAAATGTTAAATCTTGTTTCAAACTAAATGCAGGTCTTTGTCTAAAAAAAAAGTTTGTACAGTACCTGCTTTACATGGCGTATATTAAAACTACAGACTGAATGCAGTGGTATAACAGCGTGGATTTACGCCTCTGTTTGAATCCAGCTGCAGGTCAGACAGCAGACACCACCAGCATCACCACATCCAGACAGTTTTATAGTGTAAATCCTGGTCTCTCTGCAACGTTGACATTATTAGTATTATTACTTAATATTCCAGGGGGAGCTAGCAGAGAGCACCAAAATGTCTAGAGCCAGCCCTGCGGCCAAGTATGGGGGATTTCTGTGAGCTGATAGTCTTTATTAATATCTTTTTTTGTCCATCTGTTAATCCGTTGCCATGGTGATGTCTAAATGCTGCTGCTGATTGATTTTCTCCTGCTGGTGTGAAGATGAATTGCCCTTCTGGGATAAATAAAGTTGTCTGAATCCTGAATCCTCATAACTTTGCAGTAACTATGGACTGACGCATTGTTTGTTTGGAGTTCTTAATGAAATCTTTTAACACACATGTTTCTCCTTTAGCTGCGTAATATTCTGCAGAATCCTGCTTATAAAACTATACTTATAAAACTCTCCTGACCCTTTGACCTTCTGACCCCAAAGCTGACTTATATCACTGTATCTGTAGCCTTTGTGTCTTTTCCCCTCAGGACCCGACAACCTCAAAAGCAGCCACGCAAGTGGAAATAAAGCCGCTCTGCTTTCCTCCCAGTGTGACCAACTGTGATTTCTGTGCGAGTGTCAGCGGGCGAGCGGACAGCTCACGGGTGGAGACGAAGCTTTCATCAGCGCCGTGTTTATGATATCAGCCAGAGACTCTCCGGTCAGCTGCAGAGACGCGGAGACAGGCCAAGCTTTGTCTGCTCTCACAGTGATTGAGTTGTCCGTCAGTTTTTGTGTGTCTGGAACATCTTGTGGTTTCTGATAAAGGCCAGTTCGCTTCGTTAGAGGAAGTTCTTGACTCAGCTGTTATCCAAACACATGCAGGGTGGTTATAGCAACAATGACGCCTTCAAAAAGTGACTCATGAATGTTCTGACCTGTCGCATCTATGGTTCAAGTCTGGTTAATTTTAGGAAATTAAAAAACGACCCAGCTAGGGTTAACCTTTTAGAAGCGACCTCACTTTTCTTTAGCTGCTGTCAGACACCTTTATTTCACCGTTTGACCTCAAACTGGTGTGATTACTTTAAAAAAATGAGAAAAATGGCAATGAGCAAGTTGGTATGAAATGTTACACAAACTGCAAGAAATAAGAAGATTTAGATTTTTTTCAGTCAAAATGAAAAAAGGCAGAGTCAATTCAGTTTCATCTATAAAGCCCTGAAATCAAACATGGTTGATGCAGAAGGGACAAACGCAGAGTTGTCTGTTGTCTGGCCAATAAAATATATCAATGAAGGATAAAAATGTATGTTGCCATGACAACAGTCCAAAATCGTCTCCCATAGTAATGCTGTTTTTTAAAATGTTTGCTAAGCCTTCCAACATGTGGCTTTATTATCTCAAACAGGCTTTAGTGGATGGAATTACATGAAGCGACACACTAACACCAACGCAGCCGCCTGTGTTTTCTCAGCGTGGAGCTATTTTCACTGCGAGCGCCAGCTGCAACGCATGTACTCTGACTGTTGGACTCCAGCCCCTCCGAGACTGGCACAGACCAGTCTGCTGCCTTCATGATTAAAAGAAATCATATTTTCAGTGATAAATCTGGGAGCTGAGGATGTAGAACAGTTACCTACAGTGACTGAGAGAGTTCTGTCAGTCAGGTACCAGATCAATTATTCTAATACAGGAAGTCACATTAGTTTCTTCCACTTTCCCTTAGCTCTGTCAGGACGGCATGCTGTTGGTCAACAGTGCAGTTTCCACCAGAGTTTCACTGAACTCCTGCGAGCAAATCCACTGTGTTTATACTGAAATAAATTTAGGAATTCAAACTTTATTGTCGACAAATGTGAGAATTTGCCCTCAGTTTCGCGTAAATCACATATAAGCCAAATGACAGGAATACATTCTGTGTCAAAAGTGTTCAGTATTAAACATCATCTTGTTGCATTGTTTTGTAGAAGGACGCCTTTAAGCACAGGCGCATGGTCTTCTTCTGGCATGCATACTGCAGCGTTTTAGGTTGTTTTTGTGGATCCGTGTACACCAGGACTGCTTTCACGGCGTTATCTTAAAAAAGTGGTCATAGGGCCGTTCTCTAAATATGGCCTACAATGTCAAACCAGTTGGCGGCTGTGAGCAGATGACGCTCACAGTGAATTTTCAACCTGCTGACTTGTAAATGGGAGCAAAGGTACTCATCAGAGGTGTTTCCACGAGTCTTGATTCAGATGATGATGAAATTCTTATTCAAGGCAGCACGGTCACTGTACATCTGGAAACATAAAGCTACACATCCATATTTTATCTCCATGTGCTCGCTGGCCGGCGTCGCCGCCTCCTCCTCCTCCTTTTGGATGCTGGATCTGCGTTTCCCTAATCTCATTCAAGTCTTTGTCTTTATGCTGACAGTTTAGCCCGTTGCCATGGTAACATCCAGCATGTGGAAAGAGGAAGCTGGCTTGCGAGAGAGGAGAAGCACATTAAAGCGTTGAAACGTGTGATTCCGAGCTTCACACCTCGCCGATGATATCAAGAAGTCATTATCACCTCTCAGCGGGGAGGAGGGGAGCGCACAGAGAGGACAGGATTATTCCTCGCTGCATTTCCAAAACGGGTTTCTGTTTGTGCACGTGTGTGTGTGTGTGTGTGTGTGTGTGTGTGTGTGTGTGTGTGTGTGTGTGTGTGTGTGTGTGTGTGTGTGTGTGCGGTCACTTGGCTCGTGGCCATTGGGACATGTCAGCTTCCTGTTCTCAAAGTGAGAGGGGGTGGCACTGTTTTTTGGCTCTGTGACACTGTAGGGAGGGTCTTGCTCTCTCTCTTACACACAGTTGGTATTGCTGATGTTTCTTCAAATAAAGACTACATTACCCATGAACACCATGCCTTCTTTATGCCATTTTTTAACGTAAGCTCCCTTTTCCTTTTTTTTTCTTCATTAGATATACATAAAGATATATCACATGTCATGTGGACATCCAGGTTCAGTTCAGCAGCAGTGGACTTCCACATCCACAAATTATGTTTCAGATTTTTCTTTGTCATTTTTGTATAAAAATGCAGCTCAGCAGCTGATAATCATGACGTGCAAGTTACAGTGAGTAATATTTTTTGCCAGTAGTCCGTCAGCTAACCAGGAACTTAATCTTCTGTTACACGTTTACCCCCTTTTTTTTCAACTTTAGTTCATTAAAATGGTCCAGAATTTAAAGAAAACTTGAAAAAAATAATTGAAAAAAAGAAAATGGTAATCATTCTTACAGTTTGACAAAAATTGAAAGATCTCTCAAAGCATTTAAAGGCTTGGTTGAAATGATGACTTATGGACTGCCAAAATATTCTTATTGCTGAAGGCGACAAATACCACCACTTTTGCGGTGCTTCTGGTGTTAGATCCCAACACCAAAGGTCGCTAAACTGGAGCCCTTAAAAAAGGAGCAGCGATATACAATTGCAACACACTCATCACATGTTGCCGCTTTACAGTAGACCTCCTCGTCTACATATTACGCTTTAGGAATCCTTATGTGTTTGCTGGCACATGGTTAGGTGCAGAAAAAAAAACATCACATTCAGACGCGAAGCAAACAGCAGATTCCTGCATCAAAGTCTGCGTCTGTTTGAGCCATCTGCGTCCCCTCCCGCCCACATCAGAGGACCCATGGTGCTCTCTGTGTAGCGTCTTTACGGGCTGCGTGTCATGCACATGCAATAGGTGTGTTTTTGGTTGTTTTTGGTGTCACGTTCTTCTTTTTTACAAATTTGGTATGACATGACTTACACCAAAATCACTGTAAAAGTGGTGGTTTTGAAGACTTTGCAATGAGAAGGGGCTGTTTTTGTAGCTAATATTTTTCCAAAGCTGAGGGGACTTTCAAACAGTCTAATGTAAATGTCTTCTGTCCTGTAATGTGATAAAGGAAGACGACATGTCGACAACCTTGTTTACACAAAGGAAGATAGTAAAATGAGTGAAACTATGAGCCTGTTAGTACATCACCGTTTGCATTTTTTTTCAAACTCTCAGTGTTTTTTTTCTTTCTTCATACAACAGAGCATGAAGCAAAGTTGTTTTTTTTCACCAGAAAGAGAAGAGTCTTTCCTAATTAAAAATACTGTCCCACACTGATGAAAAACACATGTTTAATTTGTGTTGTTCAACTCTTTGTAACCCGGCATGGAATTAAATGTGGTGTTCAAGTTTTTTGATTTAGTTTCATCATCAGATGAGATGTTGCTGCTCTGATGTTAACAAGCCTTTTTTCTGGTTTGCAGCCTTCATGTCGTTTAATGGAATTAAAGTTCAAAACAGCCTCGTTCGTTTGACTTTTAATAGATTCCAGCTCTGCTCGTTACCGACGAACACGAGAGGGGTCGTGATGAGATGAAACTGTAACCGAGTCAATTACAAGCTGCTGACATTTCAGGGATTTCACGAGAGAGCACATCTTTTTTGGTGAGAAGCGCATGAAACCCGTTCTGGAGCTTATTAGTGCAAATCATCAATTAGTCCAAACACTCTGTAGTTAATGTTCAAACGGCCTGCAGGAACACAGGAGCGCTTGTTTACTCTTCAGTCCTCGACGCTCAACTCACAATCTGCTGAAACATTTATCGGTTAATGTTCAACGCTCCTCCAGAGACTCAAACAGACGCACAAGTGGCTGTTGGTTAGCAGTAAAAGTCTGTTTGTGTTTACTCTGCCAAGCTGAGCCCCAGTGAGCTCTGACCTTTGACCTCACCCATCCCCCCGTCAGCTAACAGGCTGCAGACTTCCAGAGACGTCCTCAGTGCAGCAGTGAACTCCCGCCGTGTTTTTCTTTCACAGTGAAAAGTTTGTTACAGTCTTGTAGTCACAGAGCTCTGATGGTTGTCCACAAATATTTGGCCAAGACCCAAAACCCCTTTTTGTTCAGTAATGTCTTTATTATTTTCAACAATTTTCCATTAACAAAACCACACACACACACAAAATAAAATAAATTTAAAAAATAGTATGATTATACAAAGCAATTAAGGATAACATAATTAATGAGTAAACTATTTAAAAATAAGTAAGTAAATAACCCAAAAATCTTTTAAGTGTTGTCATTTTATTTTTACAAGTTAAAAAAAATGTAAGATTTATAGACTGGCTTAAGGTCACAAACCCTCGTAAATAAGTAAATGTATCATGCAGTCGTGAAAGGTAACTTTTGGCGTCTGCATGTTATGCCAGAATCACTGCAAAAGCGATGCTATTTGACTACCTCAAAATGACAACGGGCTGGTGTTATCAATGATACAGCATACACACAACTTTCTGCAACTTTCAGCAATGACTACACTTACATGCACAGAACATTTTCTGTTATTCAGAAAACCCATTACTGCTACTAAGCTGTTTTTATAACTAATGAGAGTGAATATTCCACTAATATTCCCGTTTAGATGCAGCCGCACTGCAGTCTCATTAACTTGCCCTAACATCAAAAAATAGAAAAGTTTTGCATAAAAATTGATTTTTTTTCTTCCATTTTCTTGTGTATTTAGTACAGACTTACAAAATCTTTCATCACAGACCTTCTTGATGACAAATCAGTTCCTTTCTAGGAAATTATAAATTATTATAAAACTACAGGATTTTTAAAATAGAGTTAATTAAGGGGTTTCATTTTCAGTTCCACGATATTCAGACACACACAGAGATACAGAGCAGATTTAGTCTCACTCGCCCATCTTGGGAAAGATAAAGAAGACATCTAAAGAAGCCTGTTGGTTGTCAGCGATAATCGCAGGTTTGCAAGTGTTTAATTTGAGGATCTGACCGCTGAGTCAGACTGTGACAAGAACGTCTTTGTTCAGTGATTTTTCACGTCAGGCAGTTGGAGAATTTGAAACATCGCTGTCAGGTCCACTAAACGTCACATGTCACCACAGCAGACAGGAGAGTCTCTGACACGGGAACACTTCGCACTGCGGTGTGTATTTTAAGTAACGGATGAAGAAATAGTGGAGTGGAAACGCAGAAAAAAAGGGAAGAACAGGAGGAGATCCTCTTAAAAGAGGCTTACAACCACATTTCAAATTAAAATTACACAATTCACTCCAGCTGTGAACAAATGTGAAAAGTCAAGAGAGTTCAAGCAAAGCAAAGATCTAAACAGGAAACTGAGCCAAAGACACTCAAACCAGAGTTTGAAAAAAAAAAACAGGTGAAAACCCATTTTTGGATGGAGCAGCGCTCTGAACGTCACATCTCGCTGCCAAAACTCGGTTTGTTTAAGATAAGTGTTCTCAGGCTTTGTGGAGCAGAGAAGAGCCATTAGTGGAGCGTCGCCTCTGTTGTAAAGCCCACACCTGCAAAGGTAGTGGATCAAAGTGGTCTAATAACTGGGGCACAGGACCAGGTGTGCCAAAAAACAGGCAATAAACCCATTAGACTGACAGAGGCCCGTAAACACACTGGGTGGTTGGGAGTGTGTGTTGGTGGATGTGTGTTTTCACACATTTTAAAGTGACCTGGTTTCTGTCGGCTGTTTACAGTATCTTCATTTATAAAATCGCTTTTGGTTTCAGAGGTCACTAAGTTAACCAAAGTGATCTCTTGGTTGCCAGACTCTTATTTGGCATAAACTGTCAACACATCTGACAGACACATAAAATGGATATGAAGTCTAAGCAGCGCACGGTGTGGTGGTGGGTGGCATGAAATGTGTTTAAACTGCATGCTGGAAACATGAAATCAATGCAAATCTTTACAAACCATCAAAGTTTTGTTCTTTTATTATTTTAGTTTGGTAAGGTTTTAGGGGGAAAAACTTGTTGAATTTAGCAAAAGATCATGTTTTCGGTTAAAATAACTAATTACAGGCCAAAAGTGACATCATCGTACATATTTTGCCCAGTTGTGTAAAGTACACGTTGATTTTTGGTTTCACACGGGACACAGACAGAGGGCTCCAGGTTGAAAGTACTTAATTAAGTTAAATTAAGTACAATTAAGTACTTAATTGCTAGCAGTCTGGTGACGTTTCACGCAACAAATTGTGCATTCTTTGTATCACTTCTTGGTGAAAATATCTTGTTTTGACATTGTAAAAGTCCTCTCCTATTTTCACTAAATTTGGAAGTCTTTCACAAGCATTGAAATCTTTGAAACCTGATAAAATCAATGTGGCTTCTTTTAAAAAATTGGGGAGAAAAAGAAAACTTGGCAAGCAATGAATTCTGCATGAACCTGGGAGAAAACTCTGTTTCAGAAATATGCAATAATATACGTAATTTTCAGGTTTTTTTAAAAATGTCTTTTCTTTCATTGATAATTATCCTGAACTTTTTTCAAACAAAGTTCTTGCTCATTTTGAGTCATTTCCTCTTAAGCTGTTCATTGCTTTCTCTTCGTATTTTTTAAAGAAATCAAGCCAATTTGCTCAAGTTTCAAAGGTTAATATTTGTCCCAAGGTAGGAACGTTTATGCCCAAAAGTCAATCACTGTTGATTTTTTGAGTTCTGAATTTTGGATGCTTTCTTGTTTTCAGCAGAATGAAAATGATGTTTTCTGTCTATAGATCTATAGAAACCCTGTTTGTTCTGTCTGACGGTGAAGTGTGTTGTGTGTGTTTGTGTGTTTGTGTGTTTGTGTGTGTGTGTGTGTGTGTGTGTGTGCTGCAGATTGATGTTGGCGGTATCAGTTGTGAGGCTCATTCATGAGGCGAAACAGAGCAGAAAAGTCTGCAGCATGGTGTCATGCGAGAGCCGAGAGGCCTTTTATAGACAGGTGAGTCTCATCAGCTGAACTGCTCACAGGTGATCAGGAGAGATGAGAAACAGCTGAGCTCAACTTCCTGTGCTACAGCAAAGAGTCTGAATATATCTCAGAATAAAGCGAAATATTTGTTCTCTTTATTTGTTAAAATCCTGTTTTCACTTTGTCATTATGGGGTGATGCATGTAGATTGATGAGGGTGAATTTTAATTTCAATCATTTTATCATAATACTGCAACTAGTAAAAAAACTCTTAAAATACCAGGGATGGAATACTTAACTGTACTTTAGTGCAATTTTAAGGCATTTGTGCACATCCTTTTTATACTACTTTGACTACTACTACAACTTTTACTTTGGTAATTTATCCTTTTTTTGTTTTATTTTATTTATTTATTTATTTATTTTACTAATTTTGAGGTAATTTCTCACTGCCTTCTTATTTTTAAAGAAATCAAGACAATTTGATGAGGTTAAAGAAAAGTAAACTGTTGAGCTCCAAACACACCAGTTACATTAAACAACACTCACTGGAGCCATTTTCATGCAACATGTGACAAACTTGGGACGAGAACGTGTTGGAATATTACTGTATATATAAAAGAGCTGGATACAATAAAGCTAAAAAGGTTTCACTCCATACTGTCATACCTCGAATATCATTTTTTCTTTCATACATTGGAGTTTTTAATAGACAGAGCTTGTCATTTATCAAATTAAAATTGTGGCCATGTGGACATGGACCGCCTGCAGGACTGAGGAGCCTGAGCAGAGTCCTCCATAAATAAATTTCTGATCAAACCTCCCGTGTTCAAACACAGAAGGTCCCTTTGGACATTGGTGCACATGTGGAGGAACCTGGGAAAAAGAATAAAAAAGCCAAATCTGTGAAGTTACACTTTTATTTCATCCTTTTTGTAAACCATAGCAGTAGTTTGTTTGTCCCAGGTTTCAGAAAAACGGAGAAACACTTAAATAATAAGGTCTGCATCTCTGGAAAGCTACAACAGAAATAAGAAGAAGGAAAAGAAACAGCGAGACGGTGAGTGGGAGGAGGCTCAGAGAGCGAACAAAAACTGGGGCAACAAAAAGTCTGCTGCATTTCCATCTGAAAGACATTTCCCCTGGAAGAAGGAGGCCCTCTGTGTCTGTCTGCTGGGCAGGGACGCTGGGAGATCCCTCCCTGCTGCTCCTCCTCACCGAACCTTCATCTGCCCACTCTGACTCCCAGATAACCCCGACTCTCCTTCACGCACCCCGACATCAAAGTCACCGGCTCAAAGCTCAGGTAACGTATCCATAATCCAACAGCAGATTCATCTGCCATTCACTCCTCCATCTCAGCGGGAGCAGTGAAAATTATTAATGACGACGGCCAGTATGGGAGCCAGGAATATCTGCAGCAACAAACACCAGTTACATATGATAAGAACTGTTTACCAGAATAAATACTTAACAAGAGATATTACCCCAAATTCAAAGTGAAAAAGTCCCAACAATTATCTATTTACTTTTTATCTTTTTTATTCTATTCATTTATTTATTTTTCTCATTGATTGTGCATCATTAGGAGGGTTAGCATTATTCATGCTTTGTCTGCATTTATGTAATATTTTAGTTTGATTTTGATCATGACACTCATATTGCATTGGATACTCATGTACATAGTACGTCACTTGCTTATTTGTAGGCATCTTGGGATTTTAGACTCAGGTGACCTGTCAGGTGACTTAAATGCTTGTAATTATGTGTTGTATCTCTGCACTTTTTCATGTCAGAAGAAGCACTTGGGGCCGAAACATCACACATGTGGAGGTAAATAAATGTTCACGGGAGCATTATCTAGTGTATGGACTTTATTTGTATTTTTGTGTCTGTTTTCTGTCCAACACTTTGTCCTCACTACTTTTGGATGTGTGTGCTGCTAGAACGTTTTTCTATTCAGTCAAAAAAAGTTATGCATGAACTCACAACACGGTCTCATACCAAGTCGTAACAGTGGACTTCCACGTCTACATGTTACTCTCTACGTATCCCTCTGTGTCTGCTGCTGATGTTCTGGGATGTCGCTACCGTCAACAAAAGCATGATGCACGTGGTTATGTTTAGACAACAACAGCACATGGCAACCAACGCCGCGGAGAAAAAAGGCATCACATTAAGACAGGAAGCAAACACCAGACTCCTGCATGAAAGTCCATCCTTCCCGCTCTATCGGCACCATCACACTCCTTATATCACGTTGTTACCAGCAGCATTTAACGCCACATCATACGCCATTCGGTGATGTATCATGCAGATGCGACAGGTTCTGTCCAGCCTTGTTCTGCACTGACACCGTCCAGCAGCTTATGCCACGGTATGGTATTTGATGACTTCAAAATTAGAACTCACTGATCTTTACTCATCATACATCAGTTTTTTGGGCCTGTTTAAGTCTTGCTTTGGCTGTGTAACCGTATATTTCCCATGATGCCAAAACAAAGCCTGCAGTATATAAGAAAACAGCATGTTCAGCAAACTGTTTCCGTTTTGCTTTTGTCAGGGCGCCGCAGGATTCACACGCTTAACTTCAAACTTCTGAAACTCTTCATTCAAGGTGAGATCAATGTTGTGGTTTGGCCAAAAAATACAAAGTAAACAGAGACTTTTTAAATCTTTCCTGATCAACCAAGTGCTTTGAGCCTAAAAAACAACCCGAATGAGATAAATCAAGCTTCAGTTGCTATGAGAAGATATTGTCGGGAAAAACAATAAAATAAAGTTTTACAGACATGTTCATTAAAAAAAGTAGCCCATCATATAAACTACAAAAAATAAATAGCTGGCTTTCAAGCTTACTTTTGATTTAAACATCAAATAGTTATAATTTAATTTAAGCAGCAGCTGATTTCTTAGCCCTGATCAAAGCTCTAGATTAAACCAAGTTTTAATCTGTTACTAGTCTAATTTTTCGGTCTCCAGATTTGGTTAAAAAATGACTCCTAAAGCTACTTTAATTCTCTGATTTAGGTTTTGAGTTTAGTCTCTGTTGCTCCTCAGTTTTCTGCTTCAGCGGCTCACCTGATTGTCTCCACCTGGCTGCACAGCTGCACCTTGTTAGTCATTTCTTCTTCCCTGAGGTGTGTTTGACTCGTACCCGAGCGTGTGCTGTCTGCGGGTCGCAGCAGTCTTGTCTGGGTACCTGATCGTCTCTTTGACCAGAAGTTTGAGATTAGAGAAAAATCTGATCATAAATAAACCACATTCACGATCATATATTGCACACATTATGTATATATATCGTGCACATTTCTTATTCTATAGTATGTTGCTATGTACACTGAAACATATAGAATCAATGTTTTATATATCTAAACCTTAGATACTAGTTTATACATTGTAATTTTGCACAAGGCACATATTTGTGTTTTATTATACACTTTTACACACATTACATACTCAGCATACTATACATATGTTACATCTTTAAAGTTTACATACTGGTGCGAAATTGAAGCATATTACATGCAATTTTGTTTTGTATTTTTACTAATGTACATAAATATTTCATAATTCGTATTTTAATACATCTTATTTCTACTTCTGTAATTCTCTATGCCCCCCAGAGATCAATAAAGTGTTTTTTATTCTGGTCAACGTACAGTCACTCATCAACATCATTTTCAGATGTATTAAAGACCTTCATTGTGTATATACAAATACATAAAAATATGAATAAATATTTTTTTTAAAAATTTGAATACCCCCGCCTTTAAAAAAAAAAAAAAAAAAAATGCACTGTGGTTATTAAACGTGGCCATGCATGTGATGTTTCCTCCTGCAGATGATGGATGTCCGCTGGCAGCCTCACTGAGCTGCTGTTTGATTATGCACAGTCTGACAGGCCTCTTTTGTCATCCGATAAAATGCATAATTTATCTACACTTTACTAAGCAGGAAGCGAAAAGAAAGGATTGTCATTTCCTCCCTGTGTGTGTGTGTGTGTGTGTGTGTGTGTGTGTGTGTGTGTGTGTGTGTGTGTGTGTGTGTGTGTGTGTGTGTGTGTGTGTGTGTGGTACTGGGGGGGGGGGGGCAGTCTCTGTGCCAAGATGAACGGTCTGGACTTTTAGCGTCAGTGTCTGGAGGAGTGTGTGTGTCCCTGAAGGCCTCGTCTCCTTATAGAGGCATGTTTCTGCTCTCAGACTAAACTGCAGCAGCAGGGCGACACATTCTTCAGCCTGCTCCAAAAACACATCACAGCACGGAGGGAATAAACCGACACAACAGAGCACAACGTGTGGAGGACCTCACTGTATCTCTGTCTTACCTCGTGAAACCAATAACACACAGGAGGAAATATATATCACGTATATAACGATACATTTTACATTGGTGTGCTTTCAGATACTGGACTTCTTCAACCTCAGAGATCTAACTGTAGAGTAAAAGTCAGCTAAGCAGAGGTTCTCACATTTGTATCAACTAATAAAAGTATCCAATGCCATTATTAACTCCTTTACATTTATATAAAAAAGACAGGTGTAAATGAATCTAGTAAGTTAGCATAGTCAGTGGGAATCCGTGTCACATTCACTTGTCTGTAGCAGTGACAGTAGATTTTTAACAGGAACTGTAATTACTGGATTGTTTTCACTGTTTTCAGTGTTGTTTAGTTTTAGGCAACAGAAGCAGCACATTCTCATCGGTGGACCTCCATGTCTAAATATTACACTCTGGTCATCCTTCTGCGTCTGCTGTTGACGTTGCGTGATGCTGCTATCTTGATGTCAACACAAGCACATGGTGGGATGACGCTGCACGTGGTTATGTTTGGTCAACAAAAGCACATGGCAACCAACACCAGGACGTCAACAAATGTTGGCACAGAGGGTTAGGATCAGGGGAAGACGGCACATGGTAAGGTGTAACAAAAATGCCAGAATGCCAGACTCCTGCATGAAAGGCCACGATTTGTCAAATCCATCCAACACCCCTCCAAATCTACAGGTGCCCTCGTGCTCCTTATATTCTTCATTTCCAACCTGACCTGTGTTTCAACTTGACGCCGTCCAGCAGCGAATCATGTGAACGTGAGCAGGTGCCGTCCAGCTCGCCGACAACACATCATAACACCAAAAATGGTTCTGTCTGGCCACGTTCTTGGTAGTGTTTCATTCTGGCACTAAAAGTGGCTTTTGGTGTTGGGATCTGACACCTAAAATCATTGCAAAAGCGACAGTTTTTGGTGACTTTGGAATGTGGATGGGCTGAATATTCAGCGAGGCAGGAAGTGCTCTGTAAGTAAAAGTAACATTACAGTATAAAACTGATACATAGCAAGTAAAGTCTTGCAGTCCAAATCAGCATAAGCAGCAAAATCAGGGTTCCTACATCCTAAGGCAAGTTAGATTTAAGACTTTTTTAATCACACTCAGAAAGAAATGTAAGACCAATTTTACAATAACCACAACTGAAAAAATAACAGCATGAATCTGCATCAGTCACTCTGGATTAGAGACAATTCTTAGTCTCCAGCAGCGTTTCATCCTGATGCCGTCCAGCAGCGTATCATGCAGACACATCAGGTTCCATCCAGCTGTGTTCTCAACTAAAGCCGCCTGACGGCATATCATGCGGCCGTGGAAGGTGCTGTCTGAAGGCATGTGATAACACTGCAAATGGTTGTGTCCTACCACGTTCTCAGCAAACGCTACTCAGCAGCATATCATACAGCTGCGAAAGTTGCATTCTGCCGTCAGGATCTTATGCCAAAATCAATGCAAAAGCAGCTGTATTTGATGCCTTTTAAATGACAACAGGCTGAAACAAAACGTGTATTTACCCTAAACTTTTGTTTGCCACAGATTCTATTTTCTGCAATGATCCAACAGACAATTTCCATTATTGTTTTGTAGAGGAAACCAGGGCGATGTTCCCTCTGGGTCGCCTCCAAAAAACATCATCCCTGCACAACTTGATCTTCTCCTCGCTGTTACCAAACAGCTTCAGGTACATTACCAACACCCTCTGAGCCGAAGTACGGCCAACGCTTTGTTTATTTGTTCTGCTGCAGTGATGAAGAGATGACAGCCAAAATGAAAGCAGCTCTTACAGGATGTTCAGGCTGAGAGCGTACAGACTATCTTTACAAGACGAACACATTAATGCAGATAACGGTGCATCAGGTTCAGGGCGCTTTTGTCCACATTGACTTGTACTCTGCTGGAGATTACAGAGGGGATGAAGGGGATCTGGCACCGCTGCTGTTGTATATTGTTGAGAAAACGGTGACACATACCCACACATGCAGTATACATACACAATGGAGAGGAGGCAGAACAACAAGAGCATGACCTATATATGCCAGGGACACCCGAACAATGCACGGCTTATCAACCCTCTGAACACACAATAACAGCTGCAGGAGCAAGAAAGAGCTGATCCACCAGGGACGGCAGCTCGCAGATAACCGTCCCACACAGTCTAAGTCTCAGCGTGTTGGCTGAAACCAGAGATGTGAAGTGACTGAGAGCATGTACTCTGTTCAAAACCACTTCAGAGAAACATCTACATTTTGCAGACTTTCTATTTTCACTTGAAGGACAGTTGTATTGTTTTACTCCCCTACATTTATCTGACTGCTCGTATACCCAGATTTTACAGTAATCTTTGAGGGATAGCATGAAATCTGGTCTCTATCTCATCAATCAGGAGACACTGAAAGTTTAACTCTGCGTCAAAACCTCAGAGTGGTTTTCCAAACATTAATTCTTCTTGCGGACTTCATAACATGCAAGTTTAACCCTTTGAATTTTGATAGAAATGTATTGATTTCTCCCAAGACAATGAGGAACAGAAGAAGAAATGGCCCCAAAAAATTGGCAAGAAATGTGTAAAAAGTCAAAGAAAAATTGATTACTGGTTTGAAGTATTCCTCTTCATGAGCACCGGTGGTTTGAGGGACACCAGAGGTGCTCCTGCTGCCTCTCTTTTTCACGTGATTTTAGATCACCTGTGTACACTTTGTAACAAATAAGGGATTAAATCTATTTCACCTTATAAAAGCCTTGAGCATTTGTGCCTCAGTGTGATGAATTGTGACAAAAAAAACATCTCAGTCTAAAAAAAATCTCAGTTTAACTTCCAGAAAATCCACTCTACAATAACTTACTTACAGTTACTTTGATATAAAGTTAACTGTACTCAGATAAAAGGTTTTATCCATCTCTCACTTGGGTTATCGCGGCCTGAAGACTGAGGTAGGTTTACCAGGGCGGCATTCATGTTTCCACAAACACCGGAGCCCTCAGGAGACAATAAAAAGCCTCTGAAACTGAGCTGGCTGTCGGGGCTGAAAGCTTTTACAGTGTCAGCTTATTATCTTTTAATTTCTGCAGTGATTGTAGCAGCACAAAGACACACTGCTCTGTAATCAGCAGTTTGTTTTGCTCCAGCAGAGACAGCTCTGTTCCTGCTTTAAGTAGATAATTGGAGAGCTGGGGGAGACACCAACAAAGACCACAGGAGGAGGAGGAGGAGGAGGAGGAGGTGGGGAGTTCAGAAGTGCAGTCTGCAACTGATTCTGACTTGAAAAGCAGAGTATGTAGTCAGAGGATATTATCACTGGCCGACCTAAACACGAGCTGAAATTAATATTAAAATCTAAACTCAACAATCAGAGGGTGTAGAAAGTTTGTGAAATCACCACAAACAAAGTCCAAAGAACAACAATCAGTGAATCTTCTGAGCAGCAGAACAACAGCAGCTTTAACCCTTTGAAACCTGCATTGACATCACTTTTTTTGTGCTGCGTTCAAACACCTCGTCATCTCGCAATTGTGTTTTTATCGTCATTTTGAAAATATCGAAAAGTTTTGTGCAAATCTGTAATGGAAACCCGCCTTCTGACACCTCACCGATCATGTACAGAAGTTCGTCAGTTAAAGACCAGAAGATCTGGATCAAACTCAGAGTTGTGTCTCTTTTCACTGAAAGATTTTGACTCTGTAATCCCTCAGTCTGGCGCAGTGACCATCCGTCATGTAGTCTGATCCAGGCGGACTTCACCAAGCAGCTAAACCGAAGCTTTGCCACAGCGGTGCCAGATCAGACATTATGTGTCACTCTGAAGGCAATGAGAAACAAACACGTGTTCCCCTCAGATGACTTCTTGTGCTTCAGGTTATAAACTGACAGCTTCTGCGTGCAGTTTGACAGAAGTCAGGCCTCGTTCTGCAGACACTGAAACCGTTCCTTCAGTGTAAGCAGGGCAGGCTTCTCTGGAGGCGCTGTATATTTGGAGGCCGTTGTTTTTTTTAGGCCACTCGTGTGTCTAACTGTGCTGCACATGTGGCCTTCGTTTTCCTGCATGTTTCAAACTGATAAATGGGTCAAACCAAAAGAGACTCTGCTGCTACGTTACTGGCGTCAAATATAACGAGTCACCATGGCATCACTTTGACCTTATGATTAAAATACACGAGAAGCATATTCACACAGCGTTATGTTTACTTATGGTAACGTGAACTTCAGCTGTAAACAGAAACTGAAGATAAATATTGACTGAAAGATGATTAACTGAGTTGGCCCCGTGTTGCAAATTTGGCTTGTTTAAAGAAATAGATGACTACGTTTCATAAATACCCAAAGACAGAACCGCACACTATTTATACCAAATTGAACCCCAGAATCTCCAAAGTTGCTACATGAGTCGGGCATGTACGGTTCACTGAACAGGTCTATTGGACACAGGCCGAGGGGCCCAAAGTGTCAGGCCTTCACATGCAAAATTTTACTCAAATGAACACATAGTGACCAGGAAGAGACTCGAATAACCACAAAGCTGTGCAAAGAAACTCCAAAGAGGCACAAAAGGATGATGAAAACAGGCAAAACTCCCTCAAAATGACAACAAAGTAACAAAACGTCCAAAGAAACCACACAAAATGACCTAAAAGAAATCACAAAAAGATGCACAGCGACTACAAAGAGACGCAAAACCACCACAAAGTCTGTGTGTCTTCCTCTTAGGTAGGCGAGGTGGTGGGGCCCTCTGAATATCTGTGCCCAGGGGCCCCTTGTGTTGTGATTCAGACATGATGTCCGGCTGAATGTGGGGGGAATAATGCAGGAGAGTATGCGGGGTATTAGACGGGATGCAGCAGGTGCAGCTCCAGAGAAAAGCTGCATGAAGATAACATACGTGTGATTAACATGACCGGACCGACACGTGAATGTTGGTGACTCCGGGCGAGGTAAACACGGACGTTAATGCTGCAGCCGACGAAGGGAAGCGGGTGAAACCTGCTTCCTAAAATCACTGGGCTGGTTCTGCGATGCTGTTGCCATAGCAACGGGTAGTCCTGATATGACAGGGCTCTCTGTTTGTCTTTCTGTGGGGAAACCTCTCCGCTTCAAACCCAACTACAAACCCAACCTGAGGGTGTCCACCAAACACTAAACTGATGGTTTTTGGCTTTTTTAACAGACTTTGATTTGGAGACGTATAACTCGACACACGTCGATGTCATGAAATCACACATGGGAGAGAAATGAGGAAAAACAAAGTTTTGCTACACTGATGTGAAACCATTGTTTTCTAATATTTGCCGTCTTTGTGGAATTTTTGGTAATTTTATTTCTCTGGGACTCACTGTAATTTAAGTGAAACCACGTGAGTAGAACTTTGCTTTTGGTAAAACAAACATTTTGCAAATTACTCATTTAATCTTTAATGTTGCAATTATATGTGTTTTTTTAAGTTAAATCTTAATCTGAAAAGTCACCAAAGCTGTCAAATAAATGCAGAGCAATAATATTTCTCTCTGAGACGTGGTGGACTGGAAGTATAAAGTACCAAAAATGTAAATGTATCTCAAAATGTACTGAAGTAAGCACTAATTACTGTCTACATCAAACATTCAATCACTGAAAACTGCACTCACTTGATATTTTTCTCTCAAATGCTGGTTACAAATGTCAGGTGTGGTGGATCAATACGCTAACACAACAGGTGTGTCTTGGGATGGTTGCGATAAAAATCTGAGCGAAATAAGTCTTAAAAAAATTCTTGATTTCTTGATTGATTTCTTTCACAACAACAACTTAACAAGGAATGATCCAAAACTTAGCAACAAATATGTAAAAAGCAAATTTATAGAGAGTTAGAGTAAGTAGGAAAGAAAATTATCTAAAAATATTAGCAACAAAGGAAACTAAAACACAAGGAAATGATCTAAAAGTGTCACAATGTATATGTATTGTGCAGCATATTTTGAATATTTAATTCTAATAATCATAAATATAGTTTCTGTATATTTTTCTCTTTTTATTAAGATAATTGTCTAATATCTCTTTCTCTCCTGTTATAATATTAATTTTCAGACTGTTTTCTTATCACCTTTACGATTTCTTGCAATTTACTCATAACCTTTCCCGTGTTTTGAAGAGAATTAAAGCTTTTTGCTCAGTTTTTACAGGTTTTAATATTTGTGAAAGGCGTCTAAATGCAGCACGAGTATAAACGATGTCCATACAGGTTTTAAAGTTAATCCTCCAAACAGTTTCCCCCTGAAGTCAGAAACTCTGACAAAACTGGAGCACATGTTGTACTTCACAGCAGCTCTGGCAGCAGAGAGGCTCTAATCCAAAAATATGAATATAAAATGATTTAAGTGAGCGCTGGTAACTGCACTCAGGACAGAAACTGACTTACTGGTGAGCACTGGTCCCATTGGAGCGCCGCTCGCTGCTGTAAACACTGTTGTGAAGCAGAAAATTCAGCACTGCAATGCAGATCCATAAATTTCCCAAACGAGCTCCGGCTGTGCTCGAAATGTTGCAACTCACGTGCAGAAATCTGCGCCGAGGCCTTTGTGTAACGTCTGCAGACTTCAGAGGGATTTCCTCTCATTTAACCTCCTGCAGGAACCTCTGACCTCTGTGACCTTTGACCTCTTTGATCCACACCTGTGAGGATCTGGATAAAGAAACCGATCAGGTCACAGGTTTGCAGATCGTTATCATCCGTCTCACTTCCTGCTGCTCGTGCTCCCATCATGTTTAATAAGGAGCCCCAGATCAAAACATACATGTAGTTTCAGATATAAGAGTTGGCCTTAGGGACTGTTCTTTATTTATCAGAGGGTGGCAGTTTGGTTTTTTTTACCTTCCCCAAAGCTACACATATTTTTTGTGGGAAATGCACGAGCCGTTCGTCCAACATGATGTATCCAAGAACCATCTGAAATCGGAAAATCCAACAATAATTTCAATACACTGATTTTTTTTACATTTCAGGCAAATCACTAAAAAATGTAAAAAATAAAAATAAGAAAATTTAAAAAATCACCAAAAGTTTTTTTTAATCACCAACACCTTTGCAGAAAAACTGTTTAAAGGAAAAATAAATAAAAATCTAAAGGATAGCAAAATTGCCATTTTTTTAATTAAAGAAAAATTTTAAGAAATAAAAACTGGGGAAAAAACAATTCAAGAAAAAAAATCAGCACAAATTTTTAAGGAAAACATAACTTCCAATAAAAAAGGCGATAAAATAAATACAGAACCATTTAAAGTTGCATGCCCTTCCCATAAGCCAAAATTAAAACAAACAAACAAAAGAAAACGTAAGTCAACCCAATGCTTAAGGAATTATTTTACATGCTCCCTCTTTTTGCACCAGCCACTGTCCTCTAATAAATAACAAACAGTCCCTAATAATGATATAAAAACAGCCCAGGATCGCTAGTTTATAAAGTTTTTAAGTGTAAATAAGATGCCAGAGTGAATAAAAAAAGCATCAAAACAGAGATTATTCATCAAAGGAGGAGGATCCCCTGGACCCCCTACAGAGGCCTAAGCCCCCAGTGTCCTCAAATCCTGGAAACGCCCCTGCAACCGCATCCTGTAAATGAAGAACAGCCACCAAAAACATGGATTTTAAATCTTTTAATATTCAAAAAATACTTCAATTTTGGCTTCTTAGTACATAAACCGCCTGGATCTGCTCCTCTGTTAATACAGTGTAGTTCTCTACTGTCTGTTAGGAAATGAAAAGTGCAAAGTAGTGGACACTGTGTCCTCCTCCCGTCCAGCACGCAGAGGAAAGGCTACTTCAATGCTCCCAAAGAAACAGTCAGCACGACATCCAAACTCCCGATGTCGGATCTCCGAAACAAACAAAAGATAAAGAGCCGGGGGCACGAGTGACCCGAGCCACGTGCAAAATCAAACCCCACAGTTCCCGTCCTGTGGGTGAAAACCAAAACCACAAAGTCCTCAGTGAGCTTTTTCTTCAGTGTTCAGAGTCCACGATAAAGCAGCAGATGGACGGGCCAGCCCGTCCCTCGTCCTCCATGCTGTCCATCTCAACAGTCTTTTCAAGTTTCTCCTCTTAATGTGTCTTTTTGGTTAATATGTGGTTTATATCCTGCAGCCTGCTGGGCACCTGAAAATCTGACAGCTTGATGTTACTTTATAAATTTTAGGAAACTGATCGCCTTCAAAAATGTAAATAAATATAACATTCAGTCTTAATTTGTGTTTACTTTATATCTGATTTTTAAGTTTACTTAAAATGTAATAATATTTATTTAATTTTGTGAAGTTGTCGCAACTCAAAAGTGAATTTTCTAATCATATCAGTCTTTCTACGTTTTAGAAACTTCAGTAAACTAAGTTTAACATGTATATATCTGTATTCTGCTGGTCGAAAACTTGTCAATCATATTTGTATTTTCTTTAACGTGTTAAAAAGAACTTGCAGATCTGCAAAGTTCATTATTTCAAGTTGCAACAACTTCACAAAATTAACTAAATATGCTTCAATTTTGAGTAAACCTAATGATAAAATATCAAGTAAACACAAATTAAGATTAATAGTTATAATTACAGGGTTCCCACACATGGTCATAACCAAACATTTTTTCTTAAAAACAACCAAAAAAATTAAGGAAGAAAAAATTGTTTACGGTTTCTGTAAAATTTGCCAAAAAATTAGAGAAAAAATGCTATTTTTTTAAATGAAGAACAAAAAAGACATTTAAATCAAATATGCCTTCCAAACATGTTTTCTTAAAAAAAAAAAAAGAAAGAAACTTAGGGTTTTCCATAAAAATCAGCAAAAAAAAAGAAAAGAAAAGAAACAATTAAAAAAAAAAAGAGCCTTCCAAACCAAAACCCTTCAAATTGGTGATTTTTTTTATATTGTCCATGATGAACAATTAAACAAACAATCAAAATGTTGTCGCCCATCAAAACTTATTAAAGTTACTTTACATCAGCTACAGAAAATAAATTCACTTTTATGTTACATTAATATCATTTAATTTATCACACAACTCATTTCCATGATTTTTCCAAAACTTTCAGTGAATGTTACTATTCCATTGTTTTTCAAGGTCTAGAAAATGTCATTGGGAAATTCCATGACTTTTCAAGGTTTTCCATGACCATGGGAACCCTGTATTTACTCTTCTTTTTCAAGGCAATCCGTTTTCCCAGAATATTTTGAGTGAGATCGACCTGTCAGATCGTGCTGAGTGTGCAGGAGCATCATTCAGCAAACTTCACAGCGTCAAATAATCCAAACTGAGGATTTTTTTTAAAAATCACTGCAAAGTAAAAAAAAGGTGTTCAGGGCAACACTGGCAGAACCCGGATCCTTCCAGTCCATGAAAACTGTCCTCAGACCAGCAGCTGTTACCGCTTCTTCTTCTGTTTCAGGGATTTCCTCCTCTTCACGATCATCTCATACAGTTTGTCCATGCCCTCGTGCAGCCCCTCACCTATGATCGCGCACGCGGGCTGGATGTGATAGGTGGTGGAGGGGGTGAGCTCGTGCAGAGCCAGCTGTTTCTCTATGTCCGCCACTGGCAGAGATTTGGGCAGGTCCTGCTTGTTGGCGATGACCAGCAGCGGCGTGCCCTGGTTCTCCGCGAACTTGGTGACTTTGTGCAGCTCGGTCTTCGCCTCCTCGAGCCTGTCCACGTCCACGGAGTCCACCACGTAAATGATCCCGTCGGTGCACCGGCTGTAGGACTTCCACAGCGGCCTCAGCTTCTCCTGGCCCCCCACGTCCCAGAAGTGACAGCTGATGCCCTTCGCGGTGCCGTTGCTCAGCTTGATCTTCTCCGTGTTGAAGCCGATCGTGGGGACCGTGTTGACAAACTCGTTAAATTTGAGTCTGTAGAGGACTGTGGTCTTCCCCGCAGAGTCCAAACCCAGCATGACGATGTGGAGAGACTGGAAGGCAGAGATGTTGGAGAAGCTGTTGCCCATGTTTTTTTCTTGTATCCACCGCCCGGTTTTAGGAAAATAACCCAGCTCCGGACCTCAGACCCCGCTCATGAATCCCCGTGCAGAAGCAGGGGAGGTGCGCAGGCCCCGGTGCGCTCTGGATGACTGATCGGCTCCGCTGTGGCCCTCAGCAGCAGCGGGGGACGCGGTGCGCCTCGGCAGGACGCAGCGCGCCGTTCATTAGTATTCTCCTCACGCACTCACATCCATTTGGCCACGAAGAAGCTCCACGGTTAAAGAGGGCTCCTCGAGGACACAGTGGACGGTGTCAGCGCGTGGAAGGACAACCGTGATGTCAACCTTCAGCAGCCCAAAGAAGCCGTATCCTCAGATTCCGGATCAAACGCTCCCTCTGGAAGCTGCGCACAAACACGTCCGCCTCCTCTGACTGCGCCCTGCTCCCGTCATCAAAATCCACCGATTCGTCGGCCGGTCGGTGTCGGGGCGCTGCGGTGCTCTCCGGTCGGCCGCTGCAGCTGCTCTGTTGTGAGTCTGACAAAACAAGACCGCAAAACAAGAGGCGGCCCCGCTACGCTCCACCCCGCCGGGACATGTGCCAATGAGGCAGCGCGCGTCCTCACGAGCTGCTGTGGTCCGGCTCCTGACACACACACACACACACACACACTAAAGTACAAACTTCACGTGCAGCGTTTGGCTCAGACCACACTGTAAAGATCTTTGTCTTAGAAATAAAATAAATTAAATTATATTCGTTTCTGAGATTGTCGGTTTGATTTGGTTTGATTTCCATCAAAAACATGGGAGGAAGTCAGTGAGCAACTTAAGAAAAAGTGACCTACGAATTCAAATTAGAAAAGACAAAAAAGTACAAGAAAATAACAAATAAAAATGGACAAAATAAAAATCACCAACAACTTTTAATTAAAACATGCCTTCCAAACATGTTTTCTTAAAATAAATAAATAGATACTAAATGAAAACAAAACAAAAAATAAAGGGTTTTATATAAAAATCAGCAAAAACAAACAACAACAAAAAAAAACAAAACATCACATTTAATAAGAAAAAAAATGCTTTCCAAACGCTGCCAAATTGATGATTTTTTTTTCTTCTTTTATTTAGAAAAAAAAACAAAACATTGTCACACACAACATTTGCTACGTTAGGCTACATTATAACTTCAGCTACAGAAAATAAACTCAGTTATGTGACATTAATAGCATTTAATTTAACACATTAACATGATTTTTTCCAAAACTTTCAGTGTTTTTTTTTCCTTGTTTCATGGCTTTTCCAGGCCCGGAAAATGTGATTTTGAAATTCCATGACTTTTCCAGGTTTTTCATGTCTGTTTACTTTCTTTTTTCAAGGCTATCGTTTTCCGGGAATATTTTTAGCAAGCCTGACCTGAAAATTAGTTTAAAAAAGAAAAGACAAACAAGAAAATGACCTGAAAAAGCCTTAATAGTTATAACAATTCCCCAAAATAATTCATAAAATATAGTTTTCTGGATTTTTTAAAATAATTTTGAAAAAAAATCAAACCAATCAGCTCAGTTAGTTCAAAGGTCGAAGCACCTTTTAAATACGTCTGAATGCAGCACAAGACAAGTGATGTCAATCCAGGTTTGAAAGGGTTAAATCAGAGGGAGTTCCACCCTTGTCTCACGCTGTTGTTATCATCTGTTGTCATGGTGATGGTGGAGGACAAATCACAGACAGCAGCGCCTCCTTCCGGTCTAAATAGAGCCTGAACATGAAGGAGATAAAATCTGCAGAGTTCAGTTCACTCTGCCTCTGAAAAAAGAGAAACTTCATAAATATCATCATCAAACTTCCTCAGCTGAATTACACTTTTCCTGAAATGTCATGCTTAAATATGCATATGAGACATTATTGAATAAGATATGCACTTTTTGCATACATTTCCGGAACAGAAATCAGATCTCAAATATACATAAATGTGCATTTTGTGAAGAAAAAAACTAATGCAAAAAATTATTTGTATTTTTTTGTTTCTATGGGGCTATTATAACAAAATCATTATTATTATTATTATTATTATTGTTGTTGTTGTTGTTGTTATTTATTATTATTATTATTATTATTATTATTATTATTATTATTATTATTTATTTATTTATTTATTTATTTATTTATTTATTTATTTATTTTTTAACAGAATCAGATCTCAGGCTTTCACCAACAGTGTCTGTACAAACTGCAGCACCACCTGGTGAGCAACACGAGATTACATGCAGGATCACAACACAATATTTAAGAGGAGATCTTATGCACGTGTTGAATTTTGGTTATTTTAGTTGGCAGTCTAATCATAATCATTTTAAAGGCTATGCTCTGATCGTCACTTTTCTGTTTGATATTTGTGGTTTGGAGAGAAATTTCTCTTCAGCCGTTTGATGGATCAGACAGTCATCTTCTCCTTTTAATAACTTTAGTGTTTAGATCGAATTAGCAACGTGAACACACTAAACTAAAGAAGATGACAAAATTATATTATATTATATTATATTATATTATATTATATTATATTATATTATATTATATTATATTATATTATATTATATTATATTATATTATATTATATTATATTATAACACAGCATCTTAACAAAATACATCTTAACCCTTAAACACCTGGATTGACAGCAGTCTTTTTTAACAAACACCTTTCACAATCATTTTCTCCTCTGACATCTGAGAAAATTGGTTTGCGTTCTTTCAAAACCATGAAAAACATAAAGAGCAACTTGACGATGACTGTCCTGCAAACTGTAAAAGATCAGAGTTCAGTATTCTCTTTTTATATTTATATTCACTTATGTTATGGAAAAAAACATATTTTTTAGTACTTTCTTGAGGTCTTTTTTGTTAAAACATAGTGGCATCATGACAGAAAACTGGCATTTAAAGAGAAAATGAATGAACATTTGATATTTATGATTAGGACTGATGTTGGTTTAAAAAAACTCAATTAAAGTAGAAAATGATTACATTCATTTATATTATTACATTATTGTTTTTTATAGCATGAAAAGCATGTACAAGGGTATATAATATTGAAGCAGGCCTTAAAAGGTTAATTATATGTGAAAAATCCCTCTTAATCTTTGATTTACATGATGCATCTCGCAGCACTCTTTAATATGCGGTGTACCACTTTCGTCCAGTAGGTGTCAGATCGTGTTTGTCTCACTCCTCTCAGCGCTCAGATGTTTGATTTCATCACCACAGAGCGCTGAGCTGCCATGTGACACGAATCTGAGCTCAAAATGTGATTTTTAATCTGGAGTTTATGCACATTTCCGGCTGCGTGTGAGACAAAGAGAGTGTGGCTGATGTAGGTGATAACATCTGAATACATGGTCTTTGCACGCGCGCGCGCACGCACACACACACACACACACACACACACACACACACACACACACACACACACACACACACACACAGAGTTCCAGGAAATAGCTGTTACCTGTTAGGACAAACAGTGAGAGGTGAACATGTGCACGCATGTCTTCCATTTCTCCTTCATCACTATTCCAGAGAGGATACCTGCAGGAGCAACTCTCCACCCACCTCCTCTTCTCTGGCAATAAATGCACACGCACACACACACACACACACACACACACTAGACTGTACGTGTTTGTGAGAGCCCTCTGCTGACTGCATCCATCCCCTGAAGCCTGATTCCCTTCCAGGGATGTCATTACCAGAGGCTGCTGGAGGATAAACATAAATAAACTCCATTTACCCTCAGCACAAATCACATCCAAGGTGTCTCTTTTCTCATATCGCTGGATATTGTTATCTTCACAGGAGCACAGAGGAGCCATTAACCCTCCGCCCACATGCGCACACACACACACACACACACACGTCAGCTGCAGGTAAAAACACATTAACGCTCATCTGCAGCTCTGACAGTTGTCTGCTCTACACACACATAACATTTACATCCGAAAACTACTGTTTCACTACTGTTTATGTCTGTGATCATAAATAAATCTATGTGAAGACTTTTTTTCATGACGCCCACTTTTACTTTCACTATGTTACTGGCTTGGCTGGCTAACAATCTTTTTATTTTATTTCACTTCTTTTAATCAATACAGTCCTGAGTCCTCTAAGACTGAAACCGAGTAAGAGGCTTTTTTTTACACTTCAGTTCTTGAGTTGGAGACTTGATGGATTTTTCAGGAGGCCTGTCATTATCATTTGGTTAAAATACACCATTTTTACAGATTCTACAGTGAATATTCATTTAATTTACTGTAAGGGAATAAAATGTCATCAAAATGCTGCAGTGTAAAGAAAAAATGTGGTGAGATGGAGGCTAATGGGTTAGTAGTTAGTTGAAAGTCAAAAGAATAAAAAAAAGTTCTGTCTTTTGGATAAAAACATCCAATAAAAATATATGTTAAACATCTGGAAAATATTCTTAAAATATCCAATAAAAATATGTGTTAAAGAATGTGCATTTATTTTTCCCAAATAAATGCATAAAATTAGCAGACTTTTTTTTGAGAATATGAATGACTTTACATCCTAAACTGATGCAGAAAAGACACAAATTGGTGCATAAAGATTCATCACAATGCAGGACATTAAGTGCTTGATGCTAATATTTACAAGTTAACCGTACGCGTCAGTGCGTTTGCATCGTAACGATTAGATCGATCGATTAGACTAATTTGTTTTGGTGCAGCAGTAATGTCTTCGCGTGGCTCCTCTGCTGGGAAACATTCGTAGATCTTAATCTCTGTTCTGTCTGCATCCAAAGGACCCACACGTGTGTGAGCCAAATATTCAAAACCACAATTTATTCATGTTATCAGTCATGTTTTGTACAGAAGCATCTTCATGTGGGCGCTTTCTAATCCATTGAGGTGTGTTTCCTCAGCTTCAGAAGCCTCAGTGTGTGTCTGAGTCGCCGCCTCTGCAGAGCGGCTTCAGAAACTCTCGACACTTCAGGTTTCTGTTTTGTCTGAATATTAAACATTCAGATATGAAGCTCAAAGTGGGTCATCTCTGCACAAACAGCCATGAGAGGATGACTGTTTGTGAATGAGATCCAGCTGCGTCATGTCTGCAGCAGAGACCCTCACCTGCCCCGCATGGACCTCGAGCGTGTCACAAGTAGGTATAATGTTGTGCAGAACATGTGAAACCAAGAACCAAACAGAGACTGAAGTGAGAACCAGGACTTAAGTACAAACCAGACTGACAAGGAGACGAAGTGCTGCTGCAGGAAAAGTTTAGGTGAGCGGAATCAGCTGATTGGCTGAGAGAAACTGAGGAGCAGGAAGGACTAACGAGGCTGATGCAGGACAGGAGTGTCGCTGGTAAACGAGGGAGAGACAGCACAGGAACACCAGAGGAGAAAAGCACAGTACCTGATACCCCAAAAACAAGAAAACCAAGTAACAAAGACAGACTTACTCATAAAGGCGACTTAAATGAGTCTGAAACATCGGAAACATTAGATTCTGCGCTCCCATATGAGTGACAATAACTGAAAAACCAATAAGTATTTCCACTATTTCATTTTCAACTTTTCACTTTTATTAAAGGACACATTTTTTAAAATCATCAAATCAAAAACAATCAAAAACATCTGACCACTGTTGTTCATTTTGGGAAACTGGTCACATCCTAATGCTAATCTTGCTGTGTGCATGCTGTTTGATCAGATTAGATTTCATTTTATTGTCAGAAATAACTCTGAAATTTCATCCCAAGATGCCAAGTGTTTCAAATAAATACACATAAATACAAAAAATACAAGCAATACTTCACCAAACACCATTTTTAGAATAATTGCTACAAATCACAAGAGACAATATGAGAAGTGGATGTGGAGCAACATTTTACTCGTTTCATTCAGTGTTTGACTCGAGCACACGGAGGCTACTTAGAGGCCAAATTCTGTTTTAATAGATTAACACACTTTGCCAACATGTTCAGTTGACTCTGAATCTCCTGTGTGGAGGAAAAAGCTTATATTCTTCAAGGTGTGCGTGTGCAGGGGTGTGTGCGATGGTAAGGGTTGCTAAAGTTTGTCAGGTGTGTTCGTGCACCCACATTCTGCTGAAGTGCACACGCAGCTTGTGTGAGAAGGATTTGGGTTTAATTTAAGAAACAGCTGTTTGTTCTGCGTGGTAATTCTCACTCCTTCAGTGCTGTTTTCTCGCTGCATTGGCTCCAAATTGATGCATTTGTAAATAAATGGTCTGCTCTGAAGTCGTCAACTACCGCCGCTTTTGTAGTTATCTCGGCGTAAGATCCCGACGCCAACCTCTCGTGTATGCATGACACGTCAGTGAATGGTGTCACCTGAGGACGGAGGACAGTACAGACTCAGTAGCTGTGTTTTTGTTCTCTGCAGGATGGTCAGAAGGCTCCTGGTGCGTCCTCATGACATGGAGTTGGATGGCGTCGGGTTGAAATGCTGCCGGTAACGACGTGATTTGAGGACCTGGGAGGTAGGGCAGGTGGAAGGCTGGTCTGAATGCGACGTTTTCTTTTGACACCTCAGCATAAGCCTCCCTCCCCTTATCCTAACCATCAGTGCCAGCATGTGCGCTGGTTGACGTCCCAGCGTTGGTCGTCATGTGCTGATGTTTCCCAAACATAACAACATGCAGCGTAATCCCACCACGCGCACTTGTTGACAACACGGTAGAAGCATCCCAGAACATAAAGAGCAGATGCAGAAGGATAGTGTGATATGTCGACACGGAAGTCCACTGCAACATGTGACGACGATGAGAACGTGCTGAAATAAAATCTAGCGGGGGCGTATTTATGGTGGAGGGGAGGCTGTGCATTTTCCCCCAGTCATTCAGGGAGGCTCAAGAGAACTATATGTAACTTTGGGGAGGGTTAAGATCAAATAATAATAAAAATGAAAGTCACACTTCAGGCATCCTCCTTCTCTGATAAAAACAATAGCCTCCATGAACAATCGGATGACGGGAGGCTATCAGAGCATGCACTTTTTTTCCCTCTTCTGCACAAAGTCTGATATGAGCTGTAGAATCAGACAGCTGCAGATGTTCAGGACACAGCTGTTCATGTCCACACATTTTGATTCAGCCACAGTTTGTCTTTTGACCCAAAAATCCAGAGAAAGAACATCACAGCACACAGGAGGAACCCCACAGGTTCTATTCTAGATGCTGTAATTGCATGAATATATTCATATAGTGGTGTGAACATGAAATATGGCCACAGAGAAAATACAAAGTTTCCAGTTTGTGTTGTATATTGCAGGCGTTGTGCGTTCACACCTCCGACCAGCCGAGAAAACAACAAAATATCTCTGCTTTGATGTATTGTTGTATGTAATGTATTATTACAGATTTGAAGGCTCAAGGTAATAACCATAAAAGTCTTTATACTTTGTGGAGGAAGTTTCTGGCTGATGGTGCAGAGCTGTGTATTGTTTTCCATCCTCAGCTGAGTGGAAACGTCTCCGAGCGGCCTGGAGGAGACTGTTGATGGAGCAGTTTGATTGCTGCAGCTGGAGGTGAGCGGCACATTTTGTGTTCTCCAACCTGAGGTACAGCAGCGTCTTAATGGCTCCTTCAGCCCGCCGCTGGGAGATAAAAGCATCGCTCTGCGTGTCCGTGCTGAGGTCTAATGGAGGCTGACAGGACGGGTTCTCCTCCCCGAAGAACGCATCTGGACTCTAGAAGCCCCTCAGATAAAAAGAGCGAGAAAGTGGCGGTGCAGTATCAAAGAGACGGAGACTTGGCCTGAATTTTTACTTTCAGTCTTCACATCTCAACTCAAGTGCTTCTGATGGAGGAGTTTTGTTTTTTTTTATTCTGCATGTTTCTGTGCGTGTAAACATAAACAACCAACCATGCACCGAATATTTCATGTAGTCGGTGTTGGAAATGTTACTTTTTAACCCTGTTTTAATATCGCACACACAAAATAATTTACATCCATATTATTTTCTACTTTCATTGTTATTTTTTTTCTACCAACATCAGTCCTGATTCTAAATATTAAGCATCCATTAATTTTCAAAACTTTAACCATTTAAATGCCAGTTTTTTGTCAAAACAATAATAATAATAGCTTTATTTATAAAGCACTTTTCACTTGAGCACAAAACGCTTCCCAAATAAAAATGTTTACAAAAAATAAGCCCCCCATGACATAACCAAAATTAAGAACATGAAAACACAAATAATAAAATAGCAGTGTGTACAAACACATATTAGGGTGCAAGTTCAAACTGTATTTGTAGGGCAGACTGTATTTTTAGGTTATGATGTTGTGGACCAGTGATCAAAATCTCGGTTTTATTGCTATTGAATTGAAGGAAGTTCGGTGCCATCCGGTCCTTGACATTAGATAAACAGGAATATGGTTATATTGTTCAGTTCATGTGGTTTAAATGACAGGTATAACTGTGTATCATCGGCGTAACAGTGAAAAGAGATGTGGTGTTGGCGAGTGATAATGTCCAAGTGGTGACATATACAGTGAAAATAAAATCGGTCCCAGATTAGATCCTTGAGGCACTCCACAGGTCATGCTCGCTGTTGATGATTTAATATCCTGAATGGACACACACACACACACACACACACACACACACAAAAACCTCTTAATTTTTAGGTAGTAGATGATTTTTTGCTCTGAACATAATTGGAAACTTTTTGAAATCAAACAGATATTTGAGTTTAAGTGCTTTTAATTTGATAAAGAGTGGGTTTGTTGGTTCTCTGTCGGTGGGTATCTATCATGTTTAATGATGGACATTTATAGTTTCTTCTTGTGCTGA
The DNA here is from genome assembly GCF_026936395.1 of Plectropomus leopardus. Lineage (NCBI taxonomy): Eukaryota > Metazoa > Chordata > Actinopteri > Perciformes > Serranidae > Plectropomus > Plectropomus leopardus. Next base: position 36,319,202 of record NC_142185.1, on the reverse strand, counting down.
CCTCTTATTCCTGCATTCACAGGATGTTCCTAACTGCCTCCAGACTTTCAGAGACACTGCTGTGACCTGCAGCTATTCTTTTCTCAATCAGTGTTTCTCATTTGGATCCAACAGGTGGTGTTAATGAACGGAGCTCGCTGCGTCTCCTTCCCTGCAAACAATCACACACGGCTTTGTCCTCGCTGTGGCTGCAGTGATACATCTGACTGATGTCGGTGCTGTTGTCTGTGTTTGAAAACCAGCTGAATGCATCAGCGCTCAGACACCTACGCATGATACGCCACAGAAGGCATCAGATTAAAATCTGACATTAACAATGCAATAAAAGGAGTGCAAGGGCGCCTAAAGGGCGGGTAGGAGGGGTTTAGGTCCAACAAACCGTGGACTTAAATGCAGGAGTCCAGTGTTTTTTCTAAACCTTACCATGTGCCTCCCCTTCCTAATCCTAACTATCTGTGCCAGCATGTGCTTTTGTTGACGTCCCTGCGTTGGTTGCTATGTGCTTTTGTTGTCTGAACATAACCACGTGCAGCATCTTCCCACCATGCTTTTGTGCTGACGTCATGGTAACGGCAACCCAGAACATCAACAGCAGATGCAGAACGTATTTAGAGCGTAATGTGTAGATGAAACTGAAAACCAGCTGAATGCATCTGCTCTCTGCCTGACTGAGTCCAAAACAGGTCATGTTTCCTTATAGAAGGCAGGTTTCCATTAACCCACAAACTGCACAAATTGATAATTGCAAATATAAAATACACCTGTTGATTTAGAAAGAACTCCCATGTATCACGAAAAACTTTTTATGCTCAGAATTCGGAAATACTTCATTGATCGTCAGGGGGAAATTGTGGGAAAAAAGTAATTCCATGGTGAAAAAATAAACCAGAACTCTCTGCAAAAGCATGTTTAGGGAGAGCATGTTCAAGTTACTAATTAAAAAAACAAAAAAGTACTACAAAATAAAATAACTTTAAGTAAGAAAAAGTAAGAAAACAAGCAGGAGTGACTGCAATAGGCTGCATGCACATCAGCACTCTATACACTACACATGCCTGTGTGCTTGTCAGTAGGAACTGGCTCCCTCATGATGCAGCAGGAGCTACGAGAGCTGTTACTGCATCACATAACTCTGAGAAAGTTTTGAATCCACAATTCCTCTGTGAAATCGTGGACTACATCTCCCAGAATTCCCTCATACGTGGCCGCTCCCACATATAAGGGGCTCATTGGAATCAATGATGGCTAGTTTGGTGGCTGCAATAGAAATAAAGCTGCTGATGTTTTGAACATCCATCGCCATGGTTACTGGGATGTTGTTGCCAGAGGAGAAGATGTATAAAATCACTCAGTGGAAACACAGTCATCTCCACATTGTGTTTATTGAAATTTCGAAAATATTGTTTAAGTTTTGTGCAAATCTGTAACGGAAACCCGCCTGGTGATATTTCACAGACTGCAATTTGGGTGAACTCATCCTTTACGAAGTATCCAGTAAAACCAGAGCAGAAAGATGAAAAGTGATGAGAGGCCTCAGAGATGTTTGCTGTGAGGAAATTGTGTTTTGTTGTTTCCTTTTGTTTCCTCTCAGCTCGCACATGATTCATCTCCCGGACTCCAAAAATATTCTGTTTGTTGCATTTCTGACAGTCATTTATCTTGATGTCTTTCAGTCATTACCTCACTCTTTTTCCTTACTGTCTCTGTCTCTCACACACAGACACACACAAACACACACACACACACGCACAAACAGACAAAGGTTGCCATGGAGATTTGCATGCTGTGCTCCGGAGGTTGCCATGGCACCAGTTTTTACTCGGAGCAGAGTGTTCAGTTGGCTCTGTGGTCGCTCTGCCTCCTCCGAGCAGCCTCAAATTAATAAAAGCATTTTGTTTGAGTGTGTTGAACACAGCTCTGGGTGTTTACTGACTCCTGGAATGGATCATAATGACTGGGATGGAGGGAGAGGAGGATGTGGGCGAGACAGAGAGTGAGAAAAGGGCCGTGCTCCAGTGATGATCTATGATCGGATGATTTGAAAAACAACCCTGAAGAGGCTGTGAAGCGCCCAGCGCAGCGCTCAGGGTGAACCGGAGGAGGAGAGGCGGCGATGTGCTGAGTTACAGCCTCACTTCAGCTGCAAATAGGAAGAAAAATACAACTTATTATCTTCCAGTCATGCTGTTTTTACCATAAACTTTTGCTATCAGTCTCCATCTCTGAGCTGCTCATGCATTAAAAATGTAAAACCTCCCTGTGAGTTTGGGTGTACATTAAAAGAGAGTCAGCGGAGCCTGCAGAAGAGACACATCAACAGATTAATCGGCTGAATCCAGAGAAATTTACCATCCAGCGAGACATTACTTCATATTTTCAGATAAAGAGACTCTCTCTGCAAAGTGTAACTCTCAGATTTTGGAATATTTTATTCTGTTTGTTACTTTCCGGCCCAGAGTGAGTCGAGCTGCTGTTCACCCTGAAGGAAAATTCAGACACTAAAAATACACTCAAATCAGCCCCTACATCATGTGATTTCTAAATGATAATGTCACACTCAGATTGTGTGCAAAATAAGTTTAACGCAAGAATCAAGATCGATGGTGAAACGTTGAGTTGCTCTGCGGTGATAAAAGGCAGAGTTAAGCCAGTCTCGGGTGTAATGCTGATGAAACGTCTTATCTCTGTAAAACCATCCTCCTTGAAATCAAGAGGGTTACAAACCGACGAGGTTTCCAAGGAGACAAACGGCTAACGTCACCCGCAGCCTGTTGTTGACAAGAAAGAAATAAGGAGGGCGAGAAAAAGGCCGTGATCAGCGAGGTGGTGTCTGTGAGACCCTCCGACTCTGAGAGAGGTGTCGCCACTTAAAAGTGATATATTCTGTCCATCACTGCAGCACTCTGAGAGCTGCAGGAGCCGTTTGGCTTCTTTCCAGTTTTACCTCCACAGCCTGTTCTCAACAGCGAAACCTAAAAATCCAACAACAAAAGTCCCCGGCTCTGGTGTCAGTGAGGGGACTGTGTGTGCAGAGCGTGCAGCTAATCAATGCTCTGCATCCCCTCGAGCTCTGTGACGCTTTCCTCTGCACACCACTGACCGACCTAAACACTGCCAAACGTCATTTAACATTCTGAACACATAAATGCAGCTACAAGAATACGATAGAATAATATGCAAAGGTAAAACGGCATTAAAGCAGCACTATGCAACTTTTTGGCAAAGCACTGTTATCTGATAACTTGGGAACGAGACTCAACAGTAAACTCAAAGTTGCATTATGTCGCATTACTTGGGTTTTAGGAGGTTTTGTCAGCAGGGAGCAGCAGCCGGAGTCGTCACATACCGCCACTGTTGCAGTGCCTTTGGCGTAAGATCACAATGCAAAGAGTCACATTTCACGTCCACATAATACGCCGCTGGAGGTCCTCAGCTGAGAAAACGGCCGGACAGAACCTTAGTGTGTTGTTATATTTTATCGCCGTATGGCACCTGCTGCATCAATCTGAACGACAGACTTGAGAATCTGACCAGACGGAGCCTGACGAGTGCACAATACACCACAGAAGGCGTCAGATTGAAAATCTGCCATTAACAACGTAATACAAGGAGCACAGGGGCGCCTAAAGGGCGGGTAGGAGGGGTATAGGTCCAACAAACCCCGGACTTAAATGCAGGAGTCCAGTGTTTTTTCTACACCTTCCTATGTGCATCATTTTCCTAATCCTAACTATCTGTGCCAGCATGTGCTTTTGTTGTCTGAACATAACCACGTGCAGCATCATCCCACCATGTTCTCGAGCTGACGTCTTGGTAGCAGCAGATGCAGAACGTATCTAGAGCGTAATGTGTAAATGTAAAGGTTCAGTGGCAAATGACACATATATGACATCTTAAGATGAGAACCTGTAAGTTGTTCTCCGTCCTAACCTCTACCTCTGCGTCTTCTTATGATGATTTCCGAGCTGTTTACGTGTTACAAATTCACACGTGGTGTGATGATGCTGCGTGGTCTTTACGTTTACACAGCAGCATGGACTCTCACGACGGTCAGGATTAGGCAACAAAGTCACAGATGGTTAAGTTTCGGCAAAAGAGGCACATGGTAAGGTGTAAACACGGGCCTCCTACATGAAAGACCAGTTTCATCCGTCTGCGTTCTTAAGTGACACCACCTGTGCATGTTGCACATGGATGCAACCACTGCCCTCCGGCCGTACGTCTGCATATAATAACAACGCCACCAGTTCTGCCCGAGCGCATTCTCATCTGACAGCCGTGCTCTGGCTGGACGCAGAAGGTGGCTTTTGGTGTCACACTTGTACAACAAAAGCACTGAAAGAGCAGACGAATTGGACGAGTTCAGAGTGAGAATGGGCTGCCATTTCTGTCACTCTGGATATAACGTTGTTGTGAGACACACTCAAAGACATCTGTAGAAAATCCCTTTGAAATTATATTTCAAACACGGACAAATGTGGGATCAGATTTGCAAAAAATTACATCATATAGTTTTTTTTGTGTTGTTTTTTTCTTTTTTTTAGCTATCCAGAATCTGGATACAGTCTGGATATACCAGAAATGGATTTGGGCTGGCAGTGTGAACAAGCATGAGTCTCGTTTTTATTGATAGTTAATGATAGTGTTGTCACAGGAGAGGGGGTTATGGGTAACGATCACAGAGTAACGGAGGCTTCAGAGCAAAACATGAGCAACATCACAACATTGACAAAGCGACCACCGTCTGTGGTAAAGGTGCTGGTGTACGCAGGGCTGATGAGGGAGCAGGGGCACAGGTGTGTGGAGGTCAGCTGACTGGGAGTGGGAGTGGCTAAGACGAAGGTACAGTATCGGGTGGACAAGTAGAAAATAAAATGAACAGGTTTTTGGCCAGTTAGAAAGTGGACAGAGTGTGTACATATACACAAGAGTGTGTATTTGTATAGGCGTGAGTGTATTTGGGCTTTTTGTCTGATCAAAACAGAATTCTTTCACCTGGAAAAGCCTAAAAACTTGGTGGCAAAAACTGCATTTTGAGTTCAGAAAAAAAATCGATCCCATGACGTGAACATGTTGTGTTTGTGCGTCCTTCAGCAGCGTGTGTCAACGTGTAAACAGCAGCAGTCTGAGGCCTCCGCCTCCATCCATCACTCTTTCCTCCTGCTCCTGTTTGTGAGCGCTCCTTATCTCTCCGCGGACCCTCATACCTGAGTGTGTTCACTGCACACACACACAAAGGGTTAAGCGAGTCTCACACACACATGCACACACACACACAGACACAGAGGGAGGTTTGGTTTGTCGGTGCTGAGTACACAGAGAGACTCCCTGCCAGGTTTCGATCTCACTCACCTCTCTCATCAGAGAGCAGCTCCGAGAACAAACACACTTCTGTTCTGCTCATGTCAGCACACGCACAACACACACACACACACACACACACAGACACACAGACACACAGACACAGACACACACACACACACACACACACACACACACGCTGCTGGAGGGAGATTGTAAAACCGTTCACTTGTTTCTAGTCAGGCAGATATCCAGTTTATGATATTCATATATTAGATTACATGTAAGTCTTAACTTTTTAGTAAATATAAGCTTTTATGGACACACTAATAAATAACACATGAATAAATAGTAAATGACTCTAAAAGGCGTCGGTGTTTGACAGGAGCAGAGTGATTTACAGAGATTTTCAGACAGATTTGATGCCCCTGAGGAGTCCGCGTTTCAGTTTGTTCGCTGCAGCCGGCAGCCTCTGTTATTTATTTACTCCTCTGGTGGTGCAGACAGATTAAAATCTCCTTTGACTGATGGAAAGTGAACAGAAACACCGAGAGAAAAAACATCAAAGAGCTGCTGAGTTTCTCAGAGTAATAAAAACAGAGAAATGTGAGAACGGGCGAATCTGACTTCACTCTGAGGTCTGTGATACTGATTGTTTTTTCATCTCACTTCTTTCATTTTAATTAACCAACATTTAATTTTCAGATTGTTTTTTAAATTGAAAAGACTTCACTCCAGGGGCTAAAAATATAAAGATTGTCTACAAGAGAGAACTCATTGATGTCAGAAAAATAAAAATAAATACAAAAATAAACAAATAAATAAAAGGTTTATCCTCTGGGGAGCCGCACAGTGCTAAGTAAATACAACAATAATCCGCTTCTCAGACATTATTTATTCTTTAAAAATAGAGATTTCATCTTGATAGTGATGCTTGCAGTTTTTGTCCAAACGTTTATTACAGTTAATATTATTGTTGTTGTTGTTATTGTTATTGTCATTGTCATCATTGTTGTGGTTGTTGTCATAGTCATTGTTGTTGTCATTGTTATTGTTGTTATTGTTGTTGTCATCATTGTTGTGGTTGTTGTCATAGTCATTGTTGTTGTCATTGTTATTGTTGTTGTTGTCGTTGTTGTCATCTTCATCGTTTTCATTCTTGTTGTTATTGTAATTGTTATTACAGTCGTCCTTGTCGTTGTTGTCATCGTCATTGTTGTCGTAATCGTTATTGCAGTCGTCGTCATTGTCGTTGTTGTTGATACTGTTGTCGTAATTGTTACTGTTGTCGCCTGCATTGCTGTTGTTTTTGTCATTGTTATTGTTTGTATAGTTTGTGCATTTTTTGGACTGCACAGCACTTTGGTCCATTTTTGCTGACTAAAATGTGCTTCATAAATAAATTTGGATTGGGTTGGTTTGTGGGATTATTGCTTTTTTAGGAACGAGGGCAAAAACCAGAATATTTTGTGGATGTCTTCATATTCAGACATTAATGAGTCGGCTGAAGTCGGTCCGCTCTCAGATGAAGCGACAGGAGGCGTCTGTGTGAAGAAACGTTTATATAATATCAGCTGTGGACAATAAATTGATCCTTTTGGTTCATAAAATATCTGTCTGACATTTTTATCTCTGACTTCATACAGTATGTGTTCCCGCAGCACGAATAAGCTTCAGATGAAACAAAACCGATTAAACCTCCAAAAGAAGATGAGAAAGCAGAAGTTCAGAAGACGAGGTTTTAACAGACAGAAGAAAATGCTTCCATTAGGCGTCTCCGAGGCTCTCGGGCTGAGTGGTTCATCCAGACGTTGACCTTTTCTTGGAGCTGCTGATAGCTGCCACAGTGAAATGACAGCACGATGATAAAAAATGACTCAAATTACAGCCAGCTCCTCCTCAGCTGGCAGCCATGTCACAGCTCCCGCCACAGCCGCAGAGGTAGTTAAAGTGACATTTGGCCGCTGCCGATGACAGAAGGAGCCGCCGCTCTTCACAGAAAAACAAAAGACCACAATCATTGTGTCAGCAGCCGGCCGGGTTTCATTCTCTCACAGCTTTATTTACATTTTGCGAAGAAAATCGTAGTTATGTTTGGAAAATAAAAATGCAAATACTGTGTGTTTCTGTGAGTGTGACTTTCTGGAATGTCGAGAAACAATTTGTTTTGACTAATCTGTTATTGTTGTATCCAAAATGGGTTTTGTAGCATTTAGAGGCAGAATTTAATATTTTAATTTACAATATGTGGCCAAAAGTATATGGACACACACCCTTTTTAATGCATTTGGCCTGAACTGGGACTCTTAGTTCCAGTAAAGGAATATTCACTTTAATTTTCAATTCAGTTTTCTTAATAAAGCCCTTAATCTCACTTTTGCTTCAGAGGGCTACAACATCCCTCTGTCCCTGAAACCTCACAGCAACTAAAGAAAAACTCCCCCAAAAAAACTTTTAACTGGGAAAATAAAACCAGTAGAAACCTCAGGAAGAGCGACTGATCCTCTTCCAAGACGGACAGACGTGCAACACATGTCATAAAGAACTGTAAAATTACAGTAGATGACAAATGATGACAAAATCCTAATGCTGCAGCACACGCTGATATTTTAACACCACAACATACAAAAGCAGCATATCCGGTGTTTGCCAACATTTTTTCTGTGGAAGAAAGACTGAAACCAGAGGAGTCGAGCAGCTTCCAGCTGAACTTTTATGTTCAGACTATCGTGGTAACATGTCTGCGTGTCCATAAACTTTTGGCCTTTCACTGCATCAACTAGTGGTTATAAAACACTGACAGAGACTCGTGAGAGTGACAGCAAGTTTGGCCTTTTGTTGTACTCCTGTCTGGTCTTGACTCCAGTCGTGTTTTTATCCCAGAATTCTCTCTGTTTGGCGGCCACATATTCTTCACTGTTGACCACGTGCAGACCGCGCTTTTGTTCTTTTCTTCCACTTCTTGTTTTGTTTCTTAAATTTACTTTAAGCAGCAACATCCACCTGGAAAATGAGCGTTTCTGGGCTCACACAGCCTGCTGTACATTCCTCAGCTGTGGGAACAAACGCTGTCATGGCTGCTGTGCACACAGACACACAGGAAGGATCCAGCTGCAGGTAGTTTAGGGGAAAATGAGGATTTTCAGGGAGTTTTTATTAAATCAGTTTACAGACAGACAGACAGACGTGGAGATGCACCAACAATGTAGCAAAGCAGACGAACAAGCAGAGAACAAGTGGAAATGAAGCAGTATATGTACCACCGGGCTGATTAGAGGAAATGGGAAGCAGGTGGGTGAGTGGGCGGGAGGGTCAGGTGAGTGGCAGCGGAGGGGGAGGAGTTACTGCAGAGTTAGAGTCAGTGATGCGGCCGATGCAGGTGGAAAAGTCAAAGTATTTGATGGACGGGTAGAAATTGGGATGTGAGGATGTAAATATGTAACTTTGATAACTTTAAATCTGTGATGTTTGGAGATGATCCGACTTAAGTTTTGGGATTATTGGCCGAACGGTGTAGAATGTATAATTTAGAGAAAACTGAGAAATATTGACAAAATTTGATATTTTTAAAGCACAGGACCGCGGGAGCAAAGGTGCAGATGATAACAGACTCTTAAAGACTCCGTTTTTGAGAGAAGTAATGAAACATAAAGTTGATTGAGTGGAATTTGCAGCCTGACTGCCAATTTTTGTGAGTTTTTGTCCTCCTGTTTTTCCTGCACACTTTTAGAAAAGAAGAAGAAGCACAAAAACAATAGAGGTCCAGTGGTAAGTGTTGCTGCTTGGACCCTAAAAATAGGTTTCCAACTTTTTTATTTATTTATTAAAAAGTAAGTTGGATTTATTTCTGAAAACATGGGAACCTTTCATGGCTCTCTGATCACCACCTCAGACTTGATCTGATACTGTATGTAAAAAATAAAAATAACAAATAAAAAGTTTTGTAACCGTAGTTGATTTATTCATTTTATCATTTTATCATTTCATTTATTTACTTACTAACTTATTAACAGTTTACTCATTTATTTTGTTGTTCTCATTGACTCGTTTGTTAATGGCAAAATATCATGAGTGGAGTAAACGGTGTAAAAAAAAAATTAGCTTTGAGTTAAAAGTGGTACGCTCAACTTGATCTTGAATCTGCCGGATTTTTACTTTTCATTAATAACATTTTCATATTTCGCTCCAGCATATTTTAGGTGTAAAATGTGCTCGTGTGCCTCAGATATTGTTTGAGGAGTAAAAAAAAAAAAAAGAAAGATGGATTCGTGCTTTGAGGAGGATGAAAAGCAGCTTGTGTGCTGGTGTCTGCGTGGCCTCTCTGCGTCTCAGGGGAACTTTGATTTCCTGCTTCATGCTCGGTCACCACAAAGGGCCAAATTTAGAAACTGCATTATGGAAATGGAAATCTATCATTCAGTGAGCGGGAGGCGGAGCGGGAGCCAGAAACATCAAGACTCTATCCTTTATAAAAATGTTCAGCATGTGTTACCACTGTGATCCCGGACAAAGAAACAGGCGGATTATTAATCTCCAATTTTCCATTCTGACCTGCGCCTGTGTACAAAGTGAGACCTGCGGGTATTTCTGGGCTATTTAATTAGATTAATCTAAAGCCTTGAGCCAAATGATCACAGCGATAAATCTGAGGGACGTATCAGCCCGGACACGTTGGACATGACAACGAAAAGTCAACCCTCGCCCTCCAGTCGCCTCTTTGTACAGATTATCTGAGGATCTTGAGGCTGAGAGCGGAGCGGTGCTGTTCTGTGAGCCCGTCACCCTGGGGGAGCTCATTACCAGCACTCCAGGCGGGGATTTGAAGCATGTCAGCCCATACTCTGCTGTATTTAACTCCACTGCTTTTGGCTCCTTTTTTCTCTTCCATTAATCTGTGTATTTAATTAAGATCTGCTCGCCCCAACAGCACAGAGAGAGAGAGAGAGAGAAAAGAGTGGGAGGAGAAAATGAGCCTCAAACTTAGAGACGAATTCAGGGAGAAATCCTCCCAGTTATCTGAGCGAGGAGGCAGATCTTCTCCTGACAGCGTGTCACTGTGGTCACATGACCGATGACCGCACATGTTCACCTTATTCATTCTGACACCAGCCTGAAGATGTGCAGCGTTTGGTGCCGCCAAAACCTCTTTAGCCAAACTCGGGACGGTGACGTTGGTCAGTCCAGAATTAAATATCTTGAAGGCAGTTGGATGAGATTTTGTGCAGATATTTTTTGTCCCCAAGAGGTTTAATCCACATAATCAGCTGCGATTGGAGCTGAATTGCGGTTGAGCTCTCAGGCCACAAACCAAACAAGTTAGCAAGCAGCAAACGACTTAATGTTCACCGGTGAAAACATGGACGACCTTTTGGCACTGTGCTTTTCAAACACACTCTAGAGTTTATTTGGTACCTTTGTCTTCTTTTCTTCTTCTTCTTTAGTTGAATTTATGCGGTTTTATTTCCGGGTCAAAGCCTGGAAGCTCGGGCAGAACGCCCGAACCGATCCAGGTCCAACGGAGGCGTGTTAGTCCAGTTAAAACTTTAAAAACACACGTTAACCTGTTAGTCCAAGTAGAATTTCTCAAAGGCGGCTAACACGTCACCTTTCGCAAGATTTCAGAACGAGACTGTTTTTGCATCGGTTTGTTTGTCTGTTTACAGAAAACTTCAACACAATTTCCATAAAGCCTGTTAAAGCGTGCAGCACGGGGCAGGGAGGAGCACGATGAATTTGGGAGCAGATTTGAATCAAGGGACGGTTACTCGAGAAAACGAGCAAAGGAGCGAGGAGTGCGAGCAGGAGTTTTTTTGGACCGTGCACAGGTTATATTTTTTAAAAAGAGCGCCTGGCCTGAACTCTCTCTCCAGTTTTGCTTCAGTGTCGCTCACACCACGACTTCAAAGCCAACTGACCCAGAGTGAATCGCTGTATTGTGCACACGCACAATTTTCTGTCTGTTGTGAGCTCGAGCTCTTGAGTTTACAAAATACTTTCAAAAGTCAAACAGGTATATGGCCTAGTGTTCCCATTTTTTAGGAGAAAACAGAGTCGTGTGGAGTAAAATCTGAGCGGAGCGAATATTCTCACCGCTCCGCTCCGCTCACATGCTCGGGCAGATATCTGAATCACTCCTCACTTTGGTTAACATCAAGCCATTTGGTCTTTTCGACGGTCTGCACTCTTCAAGTGCCCCTCCAGTTTTCTGTTTGCGATGATCAAAAGGATGCGAGCCTTCTTGTAGATTTTGATTCTTGTTGCTGTGAGAACACGATCACTCTCTCTCCAGGAGAAATCTGCTGCTGGAAAAGAAAAAAAAACTTTTTCAGAGGCAGTTTGATCTTAAACGTAAGACACGTGAAACGACGAGGGCAGCGTGAAGATAAGCGGGCGAGCCGCTGGAGGTCGGCGAGGCTTCTCTGCTGCAGAATCCTCTTCTTCACTTATCTTTTTCTCGCCTGCGTGTTCTGACCTCGCTCTGTCTGCACCCTGAGGCCGGCCTGTCTTCCCTCCTGCACATTTTTGTCACATGCTGTATTTTCGGGGTATTTTCCACAAACGCAACACTGATAACACACAAAACACGGCCGCCTGTCGCTCCCGCTTCAGATAAGAGGAGCTCTTGACGGCGTCGGTGCTTTTACGGGGAGACTGTCACAAGAAGCAGGTGCCATCAAAAAAGTGGTGTGTACAAATATTTACATTTTATTTAGTCTTTTCCACAAAAGTATGCAGTCACAAAAAGGTTTTCAAACTCACCACATTATACAGTATGCAGCACAGACGAAAACCGAACCAGAAGCTTTGACAGTGTGATCACAACAGTGGTCTCAACATTGTACGAAGTCGTGCGTGAAGAGGCCGAGAGTCTTTTTTGGCAAACTTTGGTAAAAAGTACTTAAAAGAATTGAAGGCAAGAGACAAAAAGTCGAGACACGAGTGGCTGCAGTTTGTTATCTGGGGGGTAAGGCTCAAAATTTGTTGATTAGATTCATTGTTGACAAAAAAAATCTTGAATACTTTCTCACTGATTCTGGAGCTTTTCAGTCTCATCACAGATTTCTCGTTTTCGAGCGCCTCTTTGCCCCTCGGAACAGATTCGCAATAGTTAGTGGTTTAAACAGAGACGAGACGATACGTCATCGCTAGTTGACGATGGTCGCTTACATAAACGGATGCGACTACGACAGTCGTGGTATGAACTCGTCATGTGCCATTTATCTGACGGAGATCGAAAAGAATTAGTTTCAAGCCATAAAAAAAAACACTGCTTGGTTATCAGGCTGCTGTTTCGAGCGTGTGCTTCTGCCCCGCCGGTCCGCACCGACATTTAAGGAGGCAACAAGTGCAGCACCTTCACTGCTGGACACAAGATTTCAGGCATCATATTTCATTAAAGGACATGGACGTGTCAAAATGTGGGACTGTCATCAAATCAGCAATAACAGAGTAATGTTAGAGATGTAAGTGTAATACTAGTGATGCACTAAAACAACATTAAACTAAGATTTTACAATGGTTACTGTTATTTTAAATCTTTGTTAACAAAGACAACATGTTTGGGAGTTTCTTTTGTAGCTCGTGCAGCCGTCTTACCGAAGATTTCCCACAAACTCCTCCTAACTCTTCACCCTACCCTGGAAAACGGAGGGGAGGAGCCAGGTTTGGGTATGGTACTTGTTTTTGGTATTTTACTCTTTCTGTTATAACAAAAATTGTTTTTATTTTTTTGACATGCTGCAGTCACCGTGCTGCTCTGCTGCTCTGCTCTTTTCTGCTACATGAAGAAATGTGTCTCTTTTGGATCTTAAAACAGATCTAAACCGTCCTTTATCCCACAAATGATTACGTTTTTTAACACACAAACAGTAAGCAGTGTGTCTCCCTCTGTCCTGTCTCATCAAGGTGCAATATAATATATAAGGTTGCATTTACTGATGTGTTCATTTTTGTTATGTCCATATATGAAAATGTCAAGCAAATAACGCGTCTGTCTGTCTGCTCGTGTCTGCTCGTCTCTCGCTCCGTGTTTAGACACAGCTGACAAATATGTGGAATATGTTTTTAAAAACATAACCACAACCAGTATCGATGCGAGGCTATTCCTAAAATAAAAAAGGGAGCGAAAAGAGGAACTATTGGCACTGCAGTTTCGGCTCGCTGGGAAGCTTCACGGCTTCGAGGCATTTCTTGGCGATTTCGCCTCTTTTCTGAACCCTGCGGCACTTTGTTGTCTTTGCTGAGAAGTTCTGTGGGCGATTTCGAGCACTCGCCTTCTTTCTGAACTCGGCACGCTCAACCAGATGCGCTCTTAATTTGGCATCGGTTGATTTGACAGGAACTGGAGCCGGGTGGTCTCATCGTAATTCACTCGCTGCTCTTAAAAGAGTTCAGTCCCGATCTGTTAGGAGCAAAGAATTAGGACACACTGAGCCTTAAACTCACAGGTACGGAGAGAACCGACAGAATCTGCCGATGAAGACGGTGAGATTTGGCCAAAAGCTCCAGAAGAAGTGAGTGAGCGTACTTTGAGTTGAGGCCGTTCAGGTCGAGGACAAACTGTTGCGCTCCATAAAGAATATTTCAATTTTAAAAATGTCAAATGTAATTTTAAAATGACTCTTTTTGTCCACATCCAAACATTCAACTAAAGAGAATAAAACAGAAAAAAACAGCGAATTCTCTGAGAAGCAGAATCCAGAATCTTTTCAATCCAGTCGATTTAGATCCGATTCATCTGCCGCTGATTCATTTCTGTAAAATGACTATTCAGTAATTTGACTAAATCTTTTGGCACTGGTAGAGAGTTTGGCTCAAACAGGATTAATTAATAACTTTGTTTTTTTTTCGGTGCCAGGTGTTAAAAAAAACGCAGACGGACAGCCGAATGTTTGGAGGTGTGAAATGAGCGGGACCACAGTGAGAGAGAACCTGAAGAGAGAAGCAAAAGTGACTTTTCTCTTTGATGTACAAATAAATAGAAGAGATGTGACACGTGACAAGGCTACGGTAACAAGGATACGATATCTAAAAGTGTCTTTTCTTGAAAAAGTGTCTTTCTTGGCGTTCGATCCAGAGTTCTTAACCAAAAAGTTCAAAGTGTTGCTTTAAAAAACGCTGTGCCGTAACAAGAGTACAAAAATACAGAACTATGCCAGACAGGAACTATTAAAAGAGTCTCTGTGAACACTGCGAGCTCCGGACAGCGCTGTGTTGTTTGGCCGGCGGCCGCGGAGACGCGGGGGCGGTCTGGCGACGCTCCCCCGGGCACGAGGAGCCGAAGGCGGCACCGCGGGAACAAAACAACACGCGACAGCAGTAGTGGCGTTCAGAGTGAGCAGACGGCTGATATGCAGCATTTCAAACGGTGTTCAGAAGCTCCAGGAGAGCGAGGTGAGCCGGTGCGGGCGGGGGGGCACCGCCAGGATTAACACGGAGCGGCGAGGGAGGGGCTTCAGATGGCGTAGTCGTCCTGAGCGGCGGGGCTGAAGGCGGAGCTCCGCAGGGCGTCCAGGCAGTTGACGAGGATGAGCGTGCCGGTCAGGTGCTTCCAGCGTTTGGTGATGGGGTTCTTCATCTTGTCTAAGCCCATGTGCAGCTCCTGGATCACGTCTCGGTAGCTGTCGCCGATCTGAGCCGCCCACGTGACCAGGAAGTCGTACGCCGGCTTCCACATGGCCTGCAGACATAGAGAGAGCGAACATCGTCACAGCGCTCCTGCAGCTGAACGCAAGGTACATTCAAGACTTCTCAAGACTTTTTAATGACACTCAAAATAAAGTTTAGTCAGATTTGATTTTGCCCAAATCTTTACTGAAACATGATGAAACGTGAATTTAAAAAAAAAAAAAATCTACATCAAATGTTAGAATAACAACATTTTTTAGAGTGGAGCACATGGAAGAAAATAAAAATATTATATTATCATAAATGTAACAAAAGTGGAAAATATGGGGTAAAATCATTTTAAATGTATATTATTATTATTATTATTATTATTATTATTATTATTATTATTATTATTATAGTTTTCTGGATATAATTATTAATCCCTCAATCATTGTTTTAGCAACTTTTTCAAGATTCATTTTGTGGGACATTTAATTCCAAATTTATTTCATTCCCCCTCCATATTTTTGAATTATTGTTTTATTTATTGACTTCCAGGAGGCAGATCTATATAATCTGCTGGTACATTGACATTTATTTTTTATTTATTTATTTATTTTTTTTACAAATTTTCAGATAATTATCTTGTTCTTTTTACTTTTTGGGGGGGTAATTTTGGTTATTTCTTCTTTTGTTGCTCATTTTCTTTGCTCTGCTCAGGTTGCAAAGGGTTAAGTAAAGGGTTCCTGTTGCATTTCAACACGCTGCGCTTCAATAAATCAAACATTTCCATGACAGCAGTAGTCCCCTGTGAGATGGACGTACCTCACTGTCCACCACCCCGTTCTTGTCGCGGTGCGGCGCTTCATACGCGTCCATCTGCTGCCGCGAAACCTTGACGAGCCTCTCGGCGAGCTCCCTCCAGCGTCCGGCCACCTCCACGGCGGTCGTCAGGAGCACAAAGTCCATGACCAGCCGAGCCACGAGACCCTGACAGTCCATCTTCAACAGAGCCTGCAGAGACAGAGGACACAGAGGACACAGGAGGACTTGAGACTGAGAGCAGTTTTCTGGAGACTTGCAGGGTTTGAGATGTAAAGAGGAAGCAGATTCTAGCTGTGACTGGGACTCAGAGGACGGGGTAAGACAGAGGACAACACTGACTGAAAGCAAACACTACATGGAGACTCCTAAACGTACACGTACAGGTTTCATTCCACTGACTTGATCCTCTGTTATTTTCCAGCCCGCCTCCCAGATCCCCCTGCAAATCTGGGCTTTGTGCATTTTTCACATGCTTTCTGGTGGAAACAGAAATAAGAGCCTCGTGTTGGTTCAACGCTCAGGATTTAAGTCAAATCTGAGCCGAGGGGAGCAAGACGCCTGGGGACCAACGCCTGGGGACCAACGCCTGGGGACCAACGCTGGGGACCAACGCTGATGCAGACGATGCTGCACAGCAGGACACAACTAGTGCTGAATTCAACACAATTATAGATCCGTCAGCGTCTCCTGAATCCAACACACTGATGACCCGGCTGCAGTTTGTCCTGAGGGGACGGGAGAGAAGTGTCACGGTCATGGATGGATGACGTCGAGCTTTGTCCTCTGCACCAAAGTTTAAACGACGTCTCCATCTGCAGGTCTCGCTTTAAGTCGAGCAGTCGTTTTTGTTTTTTGTGCCGTGCAGCGTACTTCTGGGGAAGTTTTGGTCCCCTGATTTTGCTCTCGACTTTCAAGATACTTTTTGATCCACAGAGCTGCTTACAGGCTGAAACGTTTGCTGAGCCCTGTTCAAGATTTAAAACTTTATATGAAAAGAAAAAAAATGTCTCTTCCAATATTCATATTGAACTGCTGAAAGTGATTTGACTGACATTTTTCTGAGTACAGCCTCAGTATCAATACTACAGACCACTACATACAGATACTTTAAACATCAGAGCCAGGTCTTTTATTATGGGATAGAAAGTACTCTCTGCTACTCAACACCAGAAGAAAGTTGTCCTTTCACGTTATAGATTTGTTATAATTATCTTTAAAAAAGCTAAATTGTACGCCCTCAATGTCAAGACTCTGGCCACAAATGATGTCACCAGTGTGAGATGGCAGCGGAAATATCCAGAATATTTTGGCTTCACTTTTGTACAGAAGTGGAGACGTATTTTTGTATGCAGTCTTTGGTGTGGACGGGAGCCCGGCTCCTCCCATCGGCCCCCGTGACCTCCTGGACTCCATCAGCTCTGCTCTGACGGCTGGTGGGAACAGAGAGCGCTGTGAGACTCAGCGTGTCCCTGCAGCTGACACAACCTGCAGCACGTCACGGAGGATTTGCAAATACAAATATCACACATGCAAATACGTGTTTGCACTGATGAGTACACAATGACACACATTCACAGACACACAAACATTTATACGACCATGAGGATCGAGTCTTTATCGTTGGGAATTTTACAAAATCA
The DNA here is from genome assembly GCF_026936395.1 of Plectropomus leopardus. NCBI lineage: Eukaryota > Metazoa > Chordata > Actinopteri > Perciformes > Serranidae > Plectropomus > Plectropomus leopardus. The sequence continues at coordinate 36,301,827 of NC_142185.1, read as the reverse complement.
AGACGCAAAGTGTTTCACAAAAGTCTAGAAAAAAAGGAAGATTAACCCTTTTAAACCTGAGAAAATTGGTTTGAATTTTTTTCTCTACCTGTCTCAAATTAAAATTTAAAAAAGAAAGAAAAAACACACAAACAACACAAAAAAGTGCAAAAAAAAGAAACAAAGAACTATACTTTCCCATCTCTTTTTGCTAACTTATAAGTTTGTTGCATTTTGCGGAACATTTCTTGCCAAATGACTGACGGCGTTTTCCTTCATGATTTGGAAGGAAATCAAACAAACGTGTTTACGTTTCAGAGGTTTCAGTGTTTGTGAGAAGCGTCTGAATGCAGCAGGAGACAACTGCTGTCGATCAGGGTCTCACAGGGTTAAAGATATCAATCTGGACTGGGACCGCTTTCCAAAAAAAGTCCCCACTGTCCACATGTCCTCATTCTCCAGGTCTTAAACTCAAACTGGTCCTCACACACACACGCACGCACGCGCGTGCACACGTGCACACGTGCGCGCACACACACACACACACACACAGAGGGACTGGCAGACTCAACAGAGCGAAGGTGAATTTAAAGCTGCACTTTGGGCCTCAGTTCAGTGTGCAGGAATGTGAGGAATGGCAGGATATGAGGGGGAGGAGGAGGATGAAGGGGGGAGACGGGGGATTCAGATGCCATGCTTCGGCGGCCTCTCTCACTTCGAGACCGGACCAGAGGACGAGATAGTGGCGTCTGTGGGCCAATCGGACGCTGCGGGAACGCTGAGCCGCCGCAGACTCGATCCATCAGAGAAAGTTCAGAGACGCTTTTTATTTTGTCTCTTAGCGACCGACTGACGGCGTCTCACGGCGTTTGTTTGTTTGTGTGCGGAGGGGAAGAGGCTGTCAGGAAGATAAACTCTTTGACAAAAGCACCTGTTTCCTCGCTGGATAACAACGGCAGGAAATCCCGCCAAAATAAAGGAGATCACTTCCTGTCTTACTACAGGTTGCAGTCTGTCGAGCTGCTCGGTAACAATATCCGTCTCAGTTTGTTCAGGACCGAGAGACAGTCGGGTTCATAAAGTCAAGCAAATATTATGATACAGAGTAAACATTAGATTGTCTCTGTAGTCGTCCATATTTACAGCTTAGTGTAGTTTAGTTTAATTTGCTCACAATTAAAAACTGCATAAAACCCAGACGAATAAATAAATAAATAAATGAAAATGCAAAACAAACAAAAAACCCTAAATTAACATTTTACAGAAAAATACAGCAAACAGATAAATGACAAAAAAAAAGCAAAAAAGTGTCCAATACTAATGTTTTTGTAATTTGTGGGACACTTCATGGCTTGTTGGTGCCATTTTTCTATCTTTTCTTTAAAGAAATCAAAGCGAACTGCTGATGTTTTAAAGGTGTAAATGCTTGTGAGAGGCGTCTGAGGGCAGGGCCAGGTTTCAAAGGGTTAACAGAGACAGCTGATAACCACCTTGGTGGTTCCTGTTAGCTCTGAGCTGCAGGGTTAGCGGAGCAGCTCAGTCACAGCCCGGCTCTGTTGGTTTTAGCTGCATGTTTTGAGGATAATTTAATTTTCTCTGCGAGTGTTTCTGCAGATGAGAAGATTGATTTCACTCTCACGTGTGCGCTAAATATGAAACCGGAGCCAGGAGACGTTTGGCTTAGCTTAGCATAAATTCGGCTTGTTAGTGTTTACAGTTTTGTCAGTTCATTAATAACCCGGTTTATGATTTAAAGAACACGCAGCAACAGATTCATCATCTTAATGAGCTGCAGACTTCCTGTGCACAAACGTCTGCTGCGAGCTGAGTAAAAATGTGGAGATTCTCAGCGGCCGATGTCGGTCGCTCCACTCGGTGAAGATATAAAAGCATCAAACGTCTCCGTTACAAAACGACAGACGGTGAAGTAAAGAGCGACTCATCAATATTTCCTCCTGCATCTCTCCCTGGTGCCTCGTTTTGCTCTAAGCTGACGATTAATTCATCCAGGTCCTTTTTAATTGCTGAAGTAAACCTGATCCCCTTCACAGAGACGCGGTCCTGAACACAGAGGATTCTGGGAGGTTTTACACACCATTAACCCTTTGAAACCTAGTGCGACATTTATTTGTGTTGCTTTCAGACGCCTGTCAAGCATTTAAAATGGAACATTTGGTGGGATTTCTTTCAAAAACATGGGAAAAAGGCAACAAGCAACTTAGTAAAAATGATCCACAAACTGCAGGATTTTAACGGATTTAAAGATAAAATTATAAAACACAAGGAAAAATATCTAGAGAAAAAAAATTAAAAATGGGAAAACTACATTTATAAATATAACAAGAACACATTTCTATCTGTTTACAGAGTTATTATAATATTTTAATCATTTTTTAAAATCTTGTCTGACAGTTTTTTCCCTGTTGTTTGCTTGTTTATTTTTGTTGTTGTTTTACTAATTTTCAGGTAATTTCCTTGTTTTTTTAGTTATTGATTTATTTTTAACTAATTTTTAACTCATTTCTTCTTATGTTGCTCATTGTTCTCTTCCTGTGTTTTTGAAAGAAATTTTCTCAGGTTTATCCTTCACCTCAAATATTTCATGACAACAGGACACATTTAATAATCTTCTGGAAATCACATGAGATAGATGCTTTTTATTTCTGCTGATCTTTCCTCATGAACACTGAATTTGATGTTTTTCATGCAGTTTTAGGCAGAAACCTGTTGCAGTAATAATATTACTTTTCCCAGTAACAAATTATTGATAAATATCAGTAACTATATTACAGTTACCCCAAAACAAATAACTTGTTACAACCGCACTCTTTTTTTGGTGATCTGAAATCCATCTCTCAGTGGATCACATCCTCAGATTGTAATTGTTACACAACCGAACTTGAAAAATGGAAACGCTTAATATTTAACGGCTGAAAATTTTCATCACTTTCTTGTTATCTTGGAAGATAGATGACTAAAACATTGTTGTTCCAGGTATTAGTGCAAAGACAAACACACCATCAGAGCAGCGCTGAGCGGTATGAAATATTTAGACCTTCACAGCTTCAGTTCTGGACCTGAAGACGTTCAATCATCTAAAGTCCACCGAGAGACCAGAATATCCAAGTCAAGAACGGACTGTCCCGCTCTGGAAAGAGAAGGCGACTAACGCAAGTTTTATTAAGTGTGTTTATTTGATGTTTTTTATTCGTCATGAAGCGGACCGGTCCGAGCTTTGAGAAGTTTAGTGAAGCTGCTCTCTGCTCTTTTCCCGGCTCGTCTTACGGGCTGGAAACGTTCAGGCTGCTGTAAATCTTTGATGGCGAGTTGTAAAGTATTTATCACAGAGCGTCGTGCCCTGCGAGTCTCCGGACTGATTTTAAACTAATAATTGCACTGCAGCAGGCGGAGGCGCCGTCGTTACGGCGGCTCCAACAGCTCCAACAGCTCCAACAGCTCCTTTGCAACGCAACAACACACCGAGACAGAGCAGGAGTTAATGCTGCGCTGTGTTTCTAAAATGTCAGCTGGACTGGGTGGAGGGCTTATGGGAGTGTGTGTGTGTGTGTGTGTGTGTGTGTGTGCGCTTTAGTTAAATGCCACAGAGTTTGTTTCACAAGCTCAGCAATCAGCACTCTGAAGCCCTGCGCCCCCCCCCACATAAATCATCTGCTTGTCAAAACCAGAAGAAAATTCCTGCAGACATATTTTCAGAGATAACGTTGATGTGGAGACGAAGCGAGCGCTTCAATCATGTCTGTCGCTGCACACCAGAGCCTGTGCACGCGCGCACACACACACACACACACACACACACACACACACACACACACACACACAGTCCCTCCCTGCTTTCACGTTTGGAGAAAGCTGCAGAACCAAACCCTCGGTGTAACCAACAAGCTCGCTTTTTGATAAATGACTCGTTTCTTCCGTCATCCTGTTCCTGTTTTTCCTCTCAATCTCTCCACTTCAATCTCATCTTTATTATTTTTCTATCCCATCTTCATTTTCCATCTGACTTCCTCCACCTTCCCCATTTGCAGCCTCTCCGCTCCATCTTAGCCGCACTGTGGCTTTGCAATTTCATTCCTCTTCCAGTCTGGCTTTAAAAGCCGCGCTCGTCTCTTCACCTTTTCGTTCACAGACCTCGACCTCAGGGGGATTAACCCTTTAACCCTTTGGATCGACAGCTGTTTTCTTGTGCTGCTTTCAAATACCTTTCCCGAGCATTTAAAACTCTAAAATGTGAGAAAAATGGTTTGACTTCTTTCAAAACACAGAAAAAAACATATTGTGTGACTTAGCAAGAAATATCCAGTAAAATGAAAAAACTTAGATAAGAAAAAGTAGAAAATTATCTGAAAGATAGCTGAGATGTCCCGGAAAAATTTCCAGAAAATGTATCATCATTTATCATTTAGAATTTCCATATTCTATTTCAAATAATATATATTACATATTTTAATTAATTATATTTAAAATTATGTTACAGAAAAGTTAGAAAAAATAATTTTTATTTTTTAGCATTTTTTAAAGCTAATTGTCTTGTCTTTTTTTTTTTTTTTGGGGGTATTTATTTTTCACATAACTTGCAAATTTTGCAGCTATGTTCTTTCCATGTTTTTGAAAAAAAAAATCAAGCTAATTTGCTTAAGTTTCAAAGGGTTAAAAATTTTGATTGAAATAAATTCAGATTTTTATTTGTAGCACTTTCTTGAGGTTATGTTCTTGTCTTTTTAAAAACTTTCCATTCTTTCTCTTTTCTCCTTTTTTGGGTCATTTTCTTGTCACTTTTTACTAGTTTCATGCTAATTTTGGGTTAGGGTTAGGGTTCTATCCATGTTTTTGAAAGAAATAAAGCTAATTTGTTCAAGTTTCAAGGGGTTATTATGTTTGCAGATGATATTTAGTTGTTCTCAGGGCTCCCTTTAACTCCCATTATTCTCCACAGTCTGCCTCCAAAATAACTCCAACATTCCCCACCAGGCCAAAACCTCCAGAGAGTCGCTGATCTGTTGCGCAGTCAATTATTCCAAAAACAGCAGCTGGCCACACCCGGCCGCTGAAGGAGGGGAGAGGAGGAAGGTAAGGGAAAAAAAAGAGGAAGGAGGCCGGAGATGGCGGAAAAACAAAAAGCTCGATTTGTGTACAAGAATGGCAAAGCGGAGAGCTTATCGCACATAATGGTCCTGACTGTCAGAGTCGTCCTGCACAAAGAGGAAGTTATTATTATTCCCCGCTCTACCTGCAGCGCCGAGCGCACTGCAAATAATTCAGGAGGGTCAGACGCTCGGCTGCAGAGCTGACTGAGAGCTTCAGAGGGAAAATCCTCTTTTAGCAGAAAGACACAACAAAGGTTCCACCTCTGTGGTCAGAGGAGGAGGAAGAGGAGCATGAAGGAGGAGCGCAAACACTGGAGGAAGTCAAACAGAAGAAGCAGGAGAGAAGCTGACCGCAAGATTTAGTCATATTCTCATCACAGGTGTCAGGAAGAGCAGGATTTAGACCCAAGGTGAGGGGTGAGGGGTGAGGGGTGGGGGTGAGGAGGTGGGGGGTGAGGGGTGAGGGGTGAGGGGTGGGTGAGGGGTGAGGGGGTGAGGGGGTGAGGGTGAGGAGGTGAGGGTGAGGTGGGGGTGAGGGGTGAGGGGTGAGGGGGTGAGGGGTGAGGGGTGAGGGGGGTGAGGGGGTGAGGGGTGGGGGTGAGGGGTGAGGGGGTGAGGGGTGAGGGGTGAGGGGGGTGAGGGGTGAGGGGTGAGGGGTGAGGGGTGAGGGGGTGAGGGGGAGGGGTGAGGGGGTGGGGGGGTGAGGGGTGAGGGGTGAGGGGGTGAGGGGTGAGGGGTGAGGGGTGAGGGGTGAGGGGTGGGGGGTGAGGGGTGAGGGGTGAGGGGTGAGGGAGGTGAGGGGTGAGGGGGTGAGGGGTGAGGGGTGAGGGGGGTGAGGGGTGAGGGTGAGGGGTGAGGGGGCTGTGAGTCTGGGACTGTCCATTTAAATGTGTGTTTGTTGCTGTGAGGATAAATCGATAAATCCAGCTGATAAGAGAAAAGTTCTGTAGAAAAATGTGTTGGAGGCAGAAATGTGTTTTATTGTGAAACCTGAATGTCTCTCGGCATGATGTGGAGGACAGGTTACAGGAGGACACGAGAGACAGACACAAAGAAAGACAGAGACGTAGAGATAGAGAGAGAAGGAGACGGGTGTATTTCTTTTTGTTTTGCATTTTTTAATTTCTATGTAAATCCCCAAAGACATCTGCAGCACTTTAAGACACAGAGACACAGAGACGAAGACAGAGACAGACAGAGACACACAGAGACAGACAGAAATAGGGAGGACCTGTGCAGGCTTGCCCATTTACAGTCGTTTCACAATGCATGTTGAAATCGAGTAAATTCCTCGCATTAATAAATTGGGGAAGCTACCAGCGTCTTGCATCAGCTGCCCTGAAATCACGTCTCTGACTTGGACAGTCTGGACAATCTTTGTCCTCTACGACACAACAACCTTTGATGAGTTATGATGAAAAACCAGCTGTGATCACACTGAGACTGTTTACATGCCCCAAAACCTCCACTCTTTGCTCTTATTCTGAAAATATTCCAAATAAGCTCTTTACATGTCTGCATTTCCTGTTTTCATGCAGCCGTGCAGACTGCGATTAACGTGTCCTCACATGTCGTTTATCACGTCGAAATGAGTCCAACAGCTGGACAGAGACGGAAAGACGAAACGCCAAAGCAAGTCTCCTGATGATGGCAAAAAAGTGAAAATGTATTCTCAATTTTCACAATAGAGTCATTTGGAAAGAAGCCACGATATATCGAGTAAAGTCACTTCAGCGCAGCTTGGAGGCAAACAATCAAAACTGAGTTTCAGACACTAAAACGCTCCCAAAGTTTAGGGAGCTAAAGAGAAGGGCGCTAGTTCGACGGGTTCAACATTTTCCACATCACAGTCTTTTTATTTCGTCTCAGTCATTAATCAGGGAGACAGCTTACAAATGTCTCATTAAAGAGTCCTGACCAAAACAGGCAGCAACAAGCATCAAAATAAGCCTCAATTACGGACTATTTCAAACTACTGATGTCCGCAACACAATCACAATTCTGCACAAATCCAATAATCAAACCCAGGAAACTGTTTTCATTACAGTTACGTTCAAGATTTTTTCCAAAAACACACACAAAAAGCGATGCAGTCACACACATCCAAAAACTGTTTTCAGCAGGAACCGGACCGATGACAGACAGAAAGCATGAAGGTCAGCGAGCTGCAGGCGTCGCGTCACCTGACGATGTGCTAATAAACTGCACTCAGCGTTTCTTCGTGTTTTGCATCTGAGAGGAACCAAAGCCGAAACTTCACGATTCAAACAAAGCGAAGTGCGGTCCGGCACGCCAACCGAGCCGGACATCGTCTGGAAGTTCTATTTTTTCTGTCAGAGTTTGGAGGCACATTTTGGGATAAGAGTGCAAAACGTGTCCCAACAACACCTGCGTGCGCTCATGCACGTGAGCCTGGAGCATGACTGCAGCTCACAGTTTCTGCAGCGCGGATCTGAATTCACAGAGAGAACCCAAATCGAGCTTTTTTAGGTCTGATGGTTTCACACACACACACACACACACACACACACACACACACACACACACACACACACACAGACACACACACACACACACACACACACAGCTCAGTGTTCTCCGTGGAACATGTTCCGCTCACATGTTAATATGTGGAAAACCAGAGGACGAGAACGTCGGCCTGAGTAAAATGAAATAATTATTACTCATTAATTATGATGAGTTTTAACCCTTTGAGACCTGGATCGACATCAGTTTTCTTGTGCTGCTGTCAGACTCATTTTGCAGCTGCTTAACACCAACAAATTGGTTTTATTTCTTTTGAAAACATGGAGAAGAAAATCAGTGAGCAACTTGGCGAGAAATGTCCCAAAAATTTCAAGAAATTAGTAAAAGGGGAAAAGAAAATGATCTGAAAATTGCTTTTAAAAAAAAACTTGAAAATAGAGAAAAAAAACCCATAAAACTCCGTTCATAGGTATTTTAATTAAATATTTAAAACTGTGTTACAGAAAAATTATATACATTTAGTCTTTTTTCAGTTTCCAGCACTTTTTGAGTTATTTTCTTTTTCTATTTCTATTTTCTTTACTTTCTTCTTTTTTTTTTTTTTAACTTTTTGTGTCTATGTTCATGTCATTTTCGTTTAACTTTTCCCCAACTTCTTGCTAATTTTTAGGCCATGTCTTATTAAGTCGCTCCTTCTCCCAGGTGCTCAGGTTTCAAAGGGTTAATCAAGCAAATGAATTGTGTAAAATGGATAAAACGGAGATCATGATGTGTTAGCAGAGGACGCCTGTCAGTGTGACAGCTGGATGTAAATGGTCGTGTATGTGCAGAGGAAAGTTCTGGGTCAAGGAGGATTATGGGAAGGACGGGGAAGTGGTTTGGACTGCAGGCGCCTGCAGGTCCACAACTGGAGCTTCTGTTTAGTGTCTGAACAATGAGGCAGGAAACATCTGCAGGCCTGAGATCCAACAGACACAATCCTTTCCATCACCCGCTGACAACACAGCCTCACACACACACACACACACACACACACACACACACACACACACACACACACACACACACACACACACACACACACAGATTAATATCTGATGGCAGCTTCATTCATACAGATGTTATTACCTGGGACAGGCTGTTCTCATAAACTGTTCACACATTTTCCTGCAAAAATAAAAGCACTACAGGTTGACCAGTATTGGTTTTTATGGTCGATACCAATACCGATTAATAGCAGTTAATGAGAGCGATAACCGATATTTGGAACAGATACGCATTTACAATAAAAAAATAAAATCTTTCTGTCAAAAAAAGTTTCAAAGCCTGTCGCACACGTTTGATCAAAACTGAAACTTTCACCATCATATGCAGCAAGTTCCCTGCAAATGTTTTTATAGTCAGGTGATAATTTAAATTAAAAAGGCCGACCAATTGTCTAGGGAAGAATGTCCAGAATGAGTTTAGTTTCCTTTTTTTGCAGCAAAGGGTCACAGGTTGGAGTCAAACCCACGGCCACAGCAGCAGGGACACAGCCTTTGTACATGGGGCGCCCGCTCCACCAGGTGTGCTAATCTTGGTTTTCTACCTTTGAGCCAAAGCGAATGCCACCTTCCTTTTTCTGTTTTCTCTGGTCATGCAGCAGCAGTTTCAGAAGTATCTGTGTCTTTCTGCTGCAGAGACAGACTACTTTTATGTGAGGACCCTCTTATATATAAGTGAAATACTTCTTTAAATCTGTCTTCTGACCAGCGGAGAGCGATCGTTCAATCCAGAGAAACACGTCTGGCTTAACTCTCCCCCTGCGTGCACTTACACAAAGACACCACAGACGCCTGCAGCAGCACGCCGAGTCAGACCGTTTATATTTGTAATCTCCTCCCAGACTACGTGTGATGTCACACATCACAGAAAAGAGCAACGAAGACGTCCAATAAAGTGAACGAGCTACAGGAACACCACAAAGTCGATATCGATGTCGACATTTCTGTCGAGCTTAAAGGTTCCTTTGACTCCTCAGTGAGATATGAAGATATCATCAGGTTAATTTTGAATTAAATACTTATTTTCTGTCAGACATTGAACATGACAAATATACTGTAGAGCAGCATCACCAGCTGGAGGACCTATTCTACTAAAACTCACAGAGGTCCAGGTACTAAAATGTCCTCCCAGCAAAGGTCAACATTTAGTCATTATATCCAGTCGGCACGCTGACACATGATGATAAAACTCAACGTGTGCTGCTGAGATTAACACTGAGACCTCTGACATGATACTGCTGCGCCTAACCTGTTTGTGTACGCTGTTCCTGTGAACAAGTAAATACTGCAAATATATTTAACCCTTTGAGAACTGGCTTGATTTCTTCCAAAAACATGGGATGAGAGCAATGAGCAACTTACCAAGAAACGAGTAAAACGTTCCAAGAAAATTACCTCAAATAAGCAAAAAAACAAACAAACAAAAAAAAGACACAAGAAAATGGCACAACAAAACTGAAGTCGATCCAAGTTTTAAAGGTCTAAATTTTGAGTCTTTGAGTAAAAATGTCACATTTCTCTGGTTTACGGGACCCGTCTGCAGCCATTATTAAAATACTCTAAGCTAATGTCTATCACTGTGATTTTCTGTATATTTTGAACGTTATGAGACAAATGCACAGGCGACACTGACCAGCCTGAGCAGCAGGATGCAGAACAGATGGGAATGAAAAATCTATATTTGTAACAAATCCACTGTATCTGCGACATGCACTGCTGCTGACCCCCTTTTCTCCACCCACAATCAAAGCACACCACAATGGATTCAGACATTTGAGCACAAAGAAGGCGACCACAGCGCTTTTGATTTGCTTCTCTTTCTTCTATAAATAGACGTCCGTCCATGTCAAACGACACACCGGCAAATCATAAAAGATTTTCCTCTGTGACATGAAATATTTGCAGGAGGAGACAAAGACGAGGATTTCATCTGACAGTGTTTAGACTCACTCTGCTTCACTCCGAGGCCCACACAAAATCCACTTTTCAGAGGACAAAAAATAAATAAATAAATCAGACGTTTGCACATGGAACAAACAGCATATTTGTGTTGGTTAAACAAAGCGGCCCCGAGATTTCAAATTTGCTGGATTGTTGCGTGCTTTGTCCCCGCGGTAACTGGTACTTTACATGTAAATCCTGACAGAAGAAACAGAAAAACAGACCTATATTCAGACATGAATGGAGCAGAACTCCCTCAAAGGCCATATTTTCACTCACCACCTTTTATTATGTTCTTTTCCATACTGCAGTTTCTCCGTCTATAAATGGTCCTAACTGGTGTTTACAACCGAGCGTAAATTACAGTGTTTCTGCTCCGTGTTACTTCAGCTGTAGTTCCTCTGTGACCTCTCACAGAGACTCTCAGCAGGATCACTCCACGACAGAGACACTAAGTCGAGGAACAGCAGGGAAGCTGAGCACCACTCTCTGAAAACCCAGTATTTCAGGAACCGACACAAATAAAAATGAAAATGCAAAGGTTTATGCAGCGTTATGGGCTATAAGCATAAGTCAGAGAGGCTATGATGAGGATGTTCAGTGTGTTTCTGCATCTCAGGATGAGAATGGCTGCCATGACTGCCTGAGGCGACAATGAAAATCCACATTTCCGTGACAGAAGACGCACAACCAAGTGCCTGAGAGAGTTTGTTAGCACACTTAAAGCGAACACAGCTCAGCACTTTGTCCTCTCTGAAGAAAAGCTGAATGCACTGGAAAAAAAAGAAGAAAAAAAAGCACGAGGCATGAACAGGCCTGTTCATCTGCTGCGGACACATCTGTTCCTTTGTTAGAAAGGCACGAAAATCCAAATTAATGGCTGACTAGGCTGAAAAACACCGGTCTGATCAGTGTAATTACAGCAGAGCACTTCGAGGAAGAGAAACTTCTATCACTGCTGAATGCAGGTTATGCTCTGTTTTTAGAAATGCAGTAAGAGTATGTGATATTGAAACTGAAGGAACGATTATTTGTTTTCTTATTTTACCACTCGTAAAATTTTGTAGGCCCCGTCACGTTTCACCGAGATGCATGAAAATTGTAAGAAAAATATAACATGCAAAGACGTACAAAAGAGTCTCTTGGAGCCATTTCCTAAACCAAACAGGACGTCAGCCATTCTGAATTTAATGTCCAGTTTTGGTGACCTTTTGGCCATTTACAAAGGGTCATAATTAGGGTCATGCAATAATTTATCTCCTAATCACTAAAAACATGACTGAAAGTAGCAATAGACGTTAACCAACAAGTAAGTGTGAAAATGAAATAACGTCTAACTCATGTTGTAAGAAAAGCTTTCGCACTGTGATGATACTTGGCCAAGTTTTCATTGAACAGTGTTGCCATGGCGACATGATATTTACCAAGAAACAGAAAGTTTTTTGTAAGCTGATTGTATTTTGGCCAATGTGCCCCAAATTTCAAACGTTTGATAAGACTTCAGGTCTGAGGACATCAACATGTCACTTATCTGTCAAGGAAGTAAGCCTTGATAGACAATTATCATTTAATTTACATAAAATCTGTGTGTTGTGATCTAAAACTGACATACAGCAGCATGACATCAGATTAATGTGCTCTCTAACGCCACATAGTGGACACAGGAAGTGGAAAAAAGTGTGAAATTCCACACTTTATGCAAACATACCATCTCACCCCCGAGTGCATTGTTTGACTTTTTAATTACAATCGCTTCATGCAGCCTCCTTCCAGTACCCCGACTTCTGCAAAGCGAGCGCCCGTTCATCGCTGCTTGCAGCTTTGATTTCTAAAAAGACTTCATACTGTAAAAAACGAGAGCGTGTGTCTGTGTCACTGTGCTGTTTTCTCCCTCGAGGGTGTTGATTCATATGTACATAAAGATAGAAAATTATCTTAGTAGTACACGCACTGCACACTAAACCCTGTCCTCAAACCGGCGTCTGTTGCTTGAGTTACAAAGTATTCCTTTGCCCTCCACGGCTCCTCAGGTCCCGATTAGACCTTGGTGCCTACACAGCAGTTATCGACTGCACTCCCAGCAGAATTAACAGACTGAACTGAAGCCTGAAGCCAAAAGCCTGAAGCAGCTGTGGGCAGATAACAGGAGGGAGGAAGATTTGTGCTCCGAGAGAGAAATCTCCAGCCGGGAGGATGCACACACAAACACGTGACCGTTTAATTTGACATGTGAAGGACAAAGGACGCAACAGAGACTTCAACATTTAAAACAGGGGAGGACAATTTGCATTTTCTCAAATCAGTGACTCGGAGAAAATGCTTAGTCATTGCAACAGAGGAGGATGCCAAGGGTTATAACTTACCGTCAGGAGTTCTTTCTGGAAGGACTTTCGCTCTTTGCTCTCTGCATTGTTGCAGTCCTCCTTCAGCTTCTCCAGCACCGATGCGACCCGCTCCGGCTCGCTGTCCAGCTCCGCCCGGCAGAAATGGGTCAAGGGCAGGTTGACGTATCCGAGGGCGTCCGCGAAAGCTCGCCAGTTGCCAATGTTCTCCATCAGTATAGTTCTTACGGAGGCGTAGATGTACGTGAGGAACTTGCAGGGCTTTAATATCTGCTCCAGCAACAAAGAGGTCGTGAGGTCAGGCCCGCTGAAGTAAATGGGCTTCACTTTGCCGACCACCAGCACGTTCTTCGCATGAACAAATCCCATTTTGCCCTGATAATACCCGATGTACCATTCCTTCGTCCACAGCTGGCCCTTCAGCTTGATCTTCTCTTCGCTCAACAGAGCCACAAAGTCTCCTTTTTTGTACTCCAGCAAGTACTGATTTTTTGTTTGTCGGATGACGGTTTTGATTAATTTTCCAAACTTCAGGTTATTTATTCTCCTGTCCTGGAACACAGGGTACTTGGTGGCAATGGCGAGAGGAGACAAGACGATCTTGCCCACTTCCTTCTTCTTGAGGAAGCGCCGCTGCCCTGATGTCTTTGGGCCTGCTTTGGGCGGCGGTGTTGGTGTCTGGACACAAAACTGTGCCAGTATACAATCTTGGTCGTCTTTGACTTGAATCCTTAAGGTGAAATCCGAAACATCTTCAGTGTTGCGTGAGGCGATGATGTAGACAAGCCGGCTGACTTTGCCCAGTTTGACCTGGAATCCCCGCACCACTCTGGCCTGCTCGCTGGCCTTTACCTCGTAGTTGGCCATGTTGGAGTAAACTCCCACGCGGAGGTCCTGCGGTTTGGACAAGACAAATTGGTGCTTCCCCCAAAGCTGCAGCACCACTGATGGAGCGGTCTGCGCCTGTTTGCCCACCTCGTTCACCAGTAACGTCTTTGGCGCGCAGTCGTGTCCAAACATTGCCACGACTGTCTTGAAGGACGGGTGAATGTGTTTGGGACCATACACGCCTAATGTGATCTTTTTTACCACATGCTCCCAAACTGTGGAGTCTGGAGACAACGACTGGGACTGAGCCACAACACACACGTACATGCAGGGTTCCAGGTTATCCAGGCACACCTGGACTGTGTCCCCATACATGTAAGCCTGAGGAATGGGAGTGTACGGCCCCTCTTTACAGTCACTCCTGACACACAGCACTTCTGTCGTCTCCCTGCTCTCCATTTTCACCACCACGGACACTTTCATCTCCAGGGTGATGGTGGTTTTGGTCTCCATGTTGCTGAGTTTGATCTCCACCACGGGGCTGACGGTGGTGCAGCGGTCGTTGTTGAGCTCCAGCGGGGGGTCGAGCAGAGCTTTGATCGAAATCTGCTGGGTGTCCCCCGCGGCCACGTGCCCCTCTGGTATGTGGATGCTGATGTTTGTGTCCGGAAGCTGGACGGCCCCTCCGGAGCTGTCCAGACGACAGACGATGTTGGTCTCCACCGGCTGCGTTTGGCCCCATCCTGGATTCTGACCCAGCGAGTCCAAGTCGTGGCAGGACCTGGCCAACTTGCGGTGGGTGAGCCACGCTGTCCGAAAGTCCTCCCTGCTCTTGAACTGCTCTGGCGCCGGTGCTTTCAGGCCCCCGAAGAAACCCGAGGAGGCCTGAGGGGCGTCGGACTGAGCCTGCAGGATGGACAGCTCAGACAGACTGTAGGACCGTTTGCTTCTAAAAAACGGGTTGTCCCTGCGCAACGTCTGCCCCACCCCTGCAGTGGGACTAAGCGGGTTAAAAACCCCGCTGCCAAAACCATTGATGGCGGTGCTGCTGGTGGAGTTGGGCACTGACGGAGTGAGCGTATCAAACAGAAGGAGGTCAACTGATTTCTCATTACTGTTCTGATCAAGCGAGCTCTGAGGACCTCCGTTTAGGAAAGGGTTTGTCGAGGTATGGGTTGTTGCGAAAGGATTTCCGTTTTGGAAGGTGGTTGGTTTCAGGATCACGCCGGCCCACTCTCCTAGAAGGTCCATTTCTTTGGCTGCCTCCTCGTTGCCGTCTCCCACAGTGTCGATCATCCCGCTGTCGCTGAACGACGAGTCTCTGAAGTTGATGGGCTCCACGTAGGCTGCGGGGATGTAACCCATCTCCGTGTTGTTGTGGGCGTACCACCACTCTCCTCCCGACGAGTCCAGAACGTAGAGGCGGTCCCCTTTAGAGAACTTCAGGGTGGTGAAGCTGGACGGGCAGTAGTCCTTGATGGCGACGACTTCCCTGGCAGCGCCAAAGGAGGCAGTCGCGTCCAGTCGTAAGGCACTGGGAGAAGGCACTGGACAAAAAAAAAAAAACACAACAATATCAGCCAGAGGTGGATGATACGACCTGGACATCAAATCTTTGAGTTCACAGGATTACAGCATCCTTCATAAGGTACTGATGCCAGAAAAGAGGTGCAGATTTATGGAGTAAAGAGACGTATTAGCATACATTGCTGTCTACCAGTGTCTTTTTCACATGTCACTGGGGAGCGTCCTAAAAGAGCTCATTAAATCCTCTCCATGGGGGTTAACACTTTGAAACCTGGATCGACATCACTTTTCTAGTGCTGAGAACAGATGCCTTTTACAAGCATTTAAAACCTTCGAAATGTGAGCAAATTAGTTTAATTTCTTTCAAAAACGTGGACGAAAAAGGGAATCAGAGACTTGGCATGAATGTCCCGCGAAGTCCAAAACATTAATCAAAGGTAACCTGATATCAAGAAAACTATATTTCTAATTATGTATTTAAAATTAGGTGACAGAAAATATATTTTTAATTTCATTTTAGTACTTTTTCAGGTCTTGTCTTTTCCATTTTTTCCTTTTGTCAAATTTCAGGTAACTTTTTACTTATTTCTTGCCAAGAAAAGTTTGAAGTTTAAAAGTTTGCCAAGAAAAACTGAATTTACGACATTTTAAAGCCTTTTAATAGTCATTTTCTTTCTTGCAAAAGAACAAGACTGAAACTCGGGCTGAATGATATGGAAAATGTCAATAAAATGTTATTTTTAGCCAAATACCTTGAAAATGATATTGCAATGATATTACATGGTTGACTATTGGTGCTTTCACAAAGTGATACTTGATCATCATTAATGTGGATATAATGACTAAGTTAGTAAAGGCAAACAATATATTTAGTTATCCAAAATCTAACACAATTTCTCGTCTGATTCCATGATATCTAATATCGATATATTGCTCAGCCCTACTTGAAACATCTTTCTGAGGCCTGCGTGCGCTAAACAGTCAATAAGAATAACAAAAGAGCTGCAGTGCATGCAGGGACATCGTCGTTATGCATCTTTTAAAAACACAGTGTATCCCACGCAGCGCTGGACTGTCACTAACAGATGCTCCAACAAAGTAGAGCACAGACATCCACTTAATCTGCCTCAGCTCAGACGGGAGGAAAACTCAAAGTCTGCTCACTAATTCATCTGCTGTGTGTGTTTCTTGAAGGGACGAGCTGAACGATCTGCGAACGCTTCAGTTTCACCTCAATATCTCAGCAACACAAAACATAAAGAGTCTTTTCTCAGACTGTCACAACAGTCCTGTAACCTGCAGCAGGTAGGTACACACACACACACACACACACACACACACACACACACACACACACACACACTGTGTAACTATTCACATGACAGTCCAAATATGACTACTCTATTTGTCTTGTAAACTGACATTTCTGTGCACACTGATGTAAGTTTAGTCATTTTGCACATCATTAAAAAGCAAAACCTTCACATGAATCAAAAAAGCTAGGGGTAACTGTAATTGCGATGATCTTAATTACATATTTAAAATTATATTACAGAATTTTTTTTTTTTTTATTTGTCCTGTTTGTTTTTACTTTCTGTTTTTGTTTGTTTTTGGTTTTAGGATGATTTATTTATTTATTTAATTATTTTGTAAGTTTTTTAAAGTGTTTTTTAAGTTATTTATTTTTTTTCCCTTTTTTTTAAATTTTTTTTTAAAAAATTTAAAAAAATTTAAACAGTTAAAGGCATTTTTCTGTTGGAGCAGCTGACCTTTGACGTCATTCAGACTGGCTTCTGACACGCCTTCGCTGAGATCGATGAGCGTCCCCTCGGACTTGCAGCGCGGCAGAGACGTGTTGTTGGTGGTGGCGGCTCTGATTCGATGGGCGGCCATGTTCGGACCCGTCGACCTGCGTGTTCAGGCTCCTCGGATGAGTTTCCTCCTGCTGGCGGCCAAGTCAACAGCCTCCCATGATCTCTGAAAGACAGAATTATTATTAGTTTTTAAGCACTTTGGGTCATTTCGTTGTTTTGTTTTTTAACTCTCTTTTCTTACTAATTTAAATTTTAATTAAAAATAAATTAATTTTAAGTGTCATAATTATACATGTCATAATTTAATTATGACATAACCTAATTTTTCTTTATTTTTATTTAACAAAATTTTTATTTTGGGTTTCTTTGCATTTTTTATTTATTACTTTAGACGCTCGGTGTTGTGTGTGAAACAGCTCTCCTGCCATCTACTGAAATCTGTCTTGCTGATGTTTAAAGTTCACTTCATGTTGTAACATTTTCAGCTCACTTTAAAATGAAAATGTTTTTCATTTTCTGCTTATGAGCTCTCAGCGCTACAAATCAGCATAAACTCTGCAATAAACAGCAGAATAAAGTGGATGTGCATAAATATGAGTGTGATTAAAGTTCTTCTAAATAACTCCGATCCTCTCAGGAGTCTAAAACGGAAAATTAATATAAACAGAAAAACAAATTTCACACAGCCGTCTGACTCATAAATGCAGATGTGTGACTGATGTTCACAGATACCAGATGATTTATCTACGCCCAAACATGATTTTATGATCAAAGAAACCGGTGAATTCTGTTTTTAAAAAAATGAATATTTAAAGTATTTAATTCATGTCATTATTGAGGCTGATTACAGTAGTTTTCAAAACATTTTACAAGGTCCCAACACATTTTCATGGACAAAATGTCCAGACTTTCCCCTGATTCTTCAAGGACCCATAAGAATCAGAATCAGAATCAGAATCAGAATCAGAATCAGAATCAAGTACATTTAAACATACAAGGAATCTGACTCTGACTCCCAAACTCTTTTCAAACATAATTTCATCCGTTCATACAGGAAAGGAGCGACGAAAACAGCAAAATATATCATTATACACAAGACAGTTCCATGACTTTTTTCCAGGTTTATCATGACCGTGCGTACGTTGATTATAGGAAAAACAGACTTCTAGATATAAAAACATTTAATGCCTTTCACCCTTGAAATGCCAGGTGCCTGCCAGGTTTTGCAGGTTTACTGGCTGAAATTTGTAGGTTACATGAAAGTGGAAACTTTAGCTCAACAGTTTAAAAAAAAAAGTGGTACAGGTTTGATTTATCCATTTCAGACACGGGTGTGAAAGTGGCTCGACATATCACTATTTGTTAACATTAACCCTCAAATTTCCCAAATTGAAATTGTGAATATAAAATATGCCAAATGGAAACACATCAATTAAAAAAAAAAATCACATTTATCACAAAAAAGTTTTTACGCTTGCATGAGGGGTCATTTCAGGCGACTGGAAAAAGCCATATTTTACAAAACTGCAGTGGAAACATGGCGTCACATGACGCTGTGAGGTCACATGATGCTGTGAGGTCACATGATGCCATATAAGGGGCTCGCCTTTCCATCATGGCTCCATAACACGCCTATGTGGCCTTGGATTGGAAATAATGACGGCTAGTTTGGTGGCTGCAATAGAAATAAAGCTGCTAATGTTTTGAAGATCCATCGCCATGGTTACTGGGATGTTATCACCAGAGGAGAAGCTGCAGAACATCACTCAGTGGAAACACAGTCAGCTCCACGTTGTGTTTTATCCACATTTCCAAAATAATTTTGGTGCAAATCTGTAATGGAAACCTGTCTGCTGCAATGAAGCAGCGTCCGACAGTAACCCTGATTCTTTCTTTGGCATTCCCGTCATCCTCTATAGACACATTCTGATTTGTCTTCAGCTGTTTTTAGTTTGTGTAAACTGAAGATATGAAACATTTCCGTGAGATTGTAGAGGGGAAAGTTAAACACTGACTTCATACCTCAGCTGGCTTTTTAATCATCCCAGCAGTTATATTGTGTCAGAAGTGCTTTTAAACAGAATGACAAATATTCCAGCCACAGTTAACAACGTAAACTCGCTCCCAGAAATCAAAAACAAAGAGCTGAAACAGAGCAAACAGCAGATGTGGGTCAGTGGAACACAGCGGTTTGAGAGACACCAGGCTTTTTACTTCAATCCATAATTCATCAGGGTGTCAGCTCGGGGACGACACGCTGCAGAGACAGGAAGAGGCGGAGGATAGTTTACTACTGACACACTTCTGCAGCTTTCAGAGACATTCGGCTGAAACAAACTCTGCCAACAAATACCACGACTGCTCTGCTCAGTGAAGATGATTTTATATTTTTATATTGAAAAGTGTCGTGGTGCTTTCACAAGCTTTGAAATCTGAGCAACTAGATTTGATTTCTTTTAAGAACAAAGAGGAAAAGGCATCGACAACCTTGGCAAGAAATTTTACCTAAAAAATAGTTTTCAAATAGAAGGGAGTACTATTAGAAAACAACCCAAAAAGGGAAAAATATCCAGAAAACTATATTTACAATTTTACTAATTTTATATTTAAAATTATGTTACGGGAAAAAATGTCATAAAATGTATAAAATAAATACATATATTTATCTATTTTCAGCACTTTTCGAGGTTTTTTAAATTTGTTTATTTCTGGCTCTTTTTTGTGCTTATTTTCAGGTAATTTTCTTGCAACTTTTTTAAAGTTTTTTTGCACATTTTTGGGTCAGGTCCCGTTAAGTTGCCTGTTGCATTCCCCTTTATTTTAAAGAAATCAAAGAAATTTGCTCAGGTTTCAAAGTTCTAATGTTTTGGTCAGTGTGTCAAACCTGCAGTAAAAATACACTGTTATGCATGTAAAAGAAAACTGTCGAAAAAGATTTATAGTATAATATGTGTAAAACATCTAAGAGATTGCAGTTTTGTGCTGCGATCACAGTGTGGTTAGTTAGTGCTGCTGCTGCAGAGACAGAAAGAGCACGGAGGTCGAAACAAGCCATCAAGCACCTGTTCTGCTTTGTGTTCTGCTTTTCAGTTTGTTTTCTGCAGAGAAACCAGAAGCACCGTGTACCAACTTCCCACTGTGCTGTACTGACATTTAGGACTTCAGAGGAATTATTCTGTTATAGTTGTAAGCCGCTAATGGCCCATTTGCTCATGCTGAATTATTATTTTGATATATAAACCCCCGCAGGGTCAAACTGCATAAAGCTTACAGCTGCATCACAGCCTGCTGTAAAATCCACACAAGACGACGTCTGTGAAATGTAAATGTGGAAAACTGCAAGAATATTTAGGCAGCACCTTTACATGCTTTTAACATTCATTATTGTGTGTTAAGTCTTTAACAACCAATGTTGTGAGCTCTGTGCCAATAAAACTATCAGCTAATATATTATCAGACTTGGATTATCCTTCAAGGGAAAAGAGCACATTCAGTGCCAAATTTTTACTGAGGGTGCCTGTTGATTAGGGGATCAAACACTCATTAAATTGATGATGAGATTAGCTATCTTCTTCTGGATGGCTTACTGCATCTGCTCACCAATTCTGCAGAGGAAACAGCTATCTTTAAAAACACCAGCAAGCCGCTTAAAAAGCAAAGCTTAAGAGCAAACTGCTCCAAAATACATCAGCACATCCTCGTCTCAAGTCGTCACATGTTGTTTTGCACTTCTGCGTCCACATATTATGCTCTAGGTTTCCTTCTGCTCCCAGAGGCACAAGCAACACGACACAAGCACATGATGATATTACACTGCACGTGCTTATGTTTAGGCAACAAAAGCACATGGCAACCAACACCTATACGTCAACAAAAGCACATAGAAACCAACCAGATTTTTTTTTTTAAAAAAAAAGAAAAAGTGACCAGTTTGCTGTGGTTTCAAAGGTTTAAATCGATGTGAAAGGCATCTGAACGCAGCACAAGAAAACAGATGTCTTTCCAGGTTTCACAGACCTTTACCTGCACTGGTATGTGTGGATAAAAGTATCAATAGTTTGATCCGGCAGTGTGTTCGAGTATCTGCAGCTCTGATCCCAAAGTATCAGAATCACACTGAATAATCACCTCAGTCCGACCCTGCAGGGAATTCTGTCACTCCGTTCATTCCACCCTAATGTTGCTCTGCCTCCTCGCCGACATGACGTCTGGATCTCATCTCTTTGAAGCGGGGGGAGGTGTGGGAGGTGCGGGGGTGACGTCGGGTCAGATGTAAAGTCTGGGTGGTCTGCAGCAGCAGCTTTCCACAGCTCGGCCCGACCACGCTGCACTGTTTAACTCCCACCTCAGAACAATGGTGGGTGGGGGACCGTTGGCATGTAAATCTAAGAAAACACAACAACAACTCTGTCATGCAAATCAGCACACGTTGCCCGGTAATAAGGCGCTTGGAGAGGCCGTAACGAGGCTCAGCCAGCTCCCCTGCTTACGGCATGTCACAAACTCTCCCTCCGGACCTCTCTAATAACATTTCTGCAGAGTTTAACTGCTCGCTCGGCCGTCTGCACAGACTTTCATAATGTGCGGTATCAACAGCCGACACTATTTCATGTGTCTCATCGGGGGATTGTGTAGAGGAGGAAAGTCTTGGCTCTAATGTCGGTACTTTCCTCAGAACAACATGGAAACAAGATCTGAGTGCTGATTGAAGGTTTATATTTGCTAATGTTTGAGTCTTTGATGTTCAGGTGGAGAATCACATTGGGCGGCAGTAAAAGTCAGAAATCATCACAGAAATTCAATTTTCTAAACTGTTACATTTAATTTCACGTACAGATCTGCAGCCTGATGATGATCTGATGGGAAAAAAAGGGACTTCAGACAGATGAAAATGGAGTCAATTTTGGTAGTGTCGCTTCCCATGACTGTGGCTCAGTGTTAGTCTGCCCTGACCGCTCTGTGGCGAGTGATGTATACGTCCGAGTCATTCTCAGTACACAGGGAGGTGGCAGTAGAAGCAGTTTAAATTTATCACAACAATCTAATGTAATAAAATATGCTGATTCATAAAACAGCCTGTGCAGCTGCATCCATCTCATCCTCACTTGTCACCATGTTCATGGCCGATTTTTTTTCTTATGAACCCATTTTTCTGGATCTGACGCAGGAAGACGACATCCGTCTTCTTGAAAAAGCTTCAGCTCGATTTTGCGTCTCACAATTTCTGCACATTGATGTTTTATGAGAACTGGATGTTTATAGTTTAGTTCTTCCCACTTTGTACTGCAACACTGCACAGTAATTTAAGTTTTCATCTCATCTTGGTAAACTGAGGAACTTCCAAAAAAAAATTAAATAAATAAATCCAGCTGTGTTTTGTGCCTTTCAGCCACCAAACGTGGGTGATTTTTGGCAAACCATCACCGTTTTTTCCAGTGAGCATTTCCTGCCAAGATTGCGCCCCCAAAACAGCTTGCTTTAAGCAAAAACGATGTTTCCTAACCACAACTAAGTGCTTTTTGTGCCTAAACATAACTGCACTGACCAGCATAAACGATCATTCTAAAGGTACATAATTACGTACAAATGTAGCGCATCCGTGGTTTACAGTAACATAAAATCACATTTATTTATTGAATGCATCACGATGTAAAATCTGAAAATTTTGTTGGGACTTTATATTAAATTGTAGTGGAAATACAAAAGTTTCCAAACATAACAAATATGTCTGGTTGAATTTTTGGAAATTTGTACAAAAAAACTCCCAAACATCTGGAATATTTTTACGCGATGAACTGACGCAGCCGTAGAAAGTCTCATTTTAAAGATCATTATGGTTTCAGTGAAGACCTCGAGCAATGAATGAATAAAGAATTTGGTAGTTATAATGGAAAGTTTAAGAAAGTTTCAGGACAAGCAGATATTTTTTAATAATCTTTTTCTTTTTTTTTCTTCTGGAAGTAAAAACATCAATTCCTCACATTTGCATAGTCAGACCTGCAATGTATTTCATCCAAAAAATGACTTATTGTTCCTCTTACTACTTTAGGCAATCTGACTTTAAACTCACAGAAAACATCTTCACAGTTGGAGGGAGAAGCAATAAATGCCTGAATTATTTACATAGGACATTTAACAGGCTGCAGATCGTCCAGTAAACTGCAGCAGAGAGGAGATCGTTTGGTCATATCTTTTGTTTGCTGCAGAGTAGTTTAACGGTACAGATCCACTGTCAGCCCTGTTAAAGCTCAGCCGCCTCGGGCTGCCTGCTGCTCCGTCCTTCAGACTGTCTGCAGCAGGAGGAGCAGCAGGAGGAGGAGGAGGAGGAGGAGGAGGAGGAGGAGGAGGGAGGCTCTGTTGTGATAGCCGCTGCCTCAGACTGATAGGACTCTCCCAAAGCAAACCAAAGCTATGAATATAAAATTCTAATCATGTCTGCCCTTCTCCAACCTCTGCTCTCATTTCCTGTCTGGGCAGGGAGGTGGTCATTGTCAGCGGGCAGCAGGAGCGGCGGCGCGTTGACCCCGCTGAGGCACCGTAAGCCGATTTCCACAGTTGAATTCACTGCGGCGGCCGTGGGAGAACAGCCCGTCTTCGGAAAAAAAAAAAAAAAAACACTCAGCTTTTCCTTCTCAGTCCCCACAGAGGAAGTGCTCTATGAAGCTGTCAAGCGTCCCACTCCTTTTATTCAGCAGCTCACTTCCTGTGGGGTGGTGTCCCCCAGGAGAGGGGCCCCCCCCAGGAGGGTTTTTATTACAGATTCACGGAGGAAACACAAAGCGGCTTTGATCAGCGGGGACACAGCGGCTGCTCACCTTCCTCTACAAAACAGATTCGAGTCCTCGCTGTGGGCCCCGAATATTAAATGCAACAACGTTTTTAAGCTTTAAATACGTCTGTGAAGCTGCTGAAGAACCTGAAGATGAGACAACAACTTTTGCTCCAACATACACTAAAAGTTTTTAGTCCAAACAGTCAGAAAGAAGCAGCGAATAAACACTCAGCGACTGCGAGACCATGTTTACGTTACGAAGCAACCTAAAGCTGAGCAGTCAAACAATAATGATCTCAACATCATTTTCCTCGACAGAAATATAATAAATGTTCGGAAAAATTACAAACACCAGCTGCCACCTGCCGTTTAACACAAGAAGACACATTTTTGTGATGTTCAGCATGTTCTGTGAATTTGATGGACATCATTTAAATGACAGCCAAACAATGCAAATCCAAAACTCTTACAAACGTGCTGTTAATTCAGAAGCATTTCCAGGCCTGAGATGATACAGCGATTCAGATTTCAGAACCTTTCAAGGCATTTCATTATCCTGGGAGCCCTGAGATGAAAAACAAAAGAGAAGACAACGAAGAAGAAGAGGAACACAAAGATGACAGCAAAGAAGACAAAGATGAAGAAGACAACAAAGAAGAAAACAAAGATGACAAAGAAGACAAGGACAGAGAACGGAGAAGACGATTAATGAATGAATGAATAAGAAAAAGAAGGGGAAGACAAACAAGATGATGACAACAAAGAAGAAAAAGAAGAAGAAGAAAACATAGTGGCCAAACTGTGCAACGACGACTTCCTGCTCTGTCAGGTCAGAGTCTAAACGCGCAGAGAAAATACTGACCTCAGTTTAGATTTGACTTTTGTCTTTTTATTTTGTTGACATTCTCAGCAGTTTGACGTGTCCCTGATCAGAATTAATATTTGTGTATTTGTTTATTATTTTGGATTATAATTGTTTTGAACCTGAGATTTGTGAAATGTTTCACTGTTTGCAAGTCTAAAGCAAAAATCTGCCTTTAATTTGAAAGAAACAATGACTTTGATATTATCATATTTAATATTGATATCGCTCAGCCTGAAGCAAACACCAAAATGAGCCTGAACTTCCTCCTGAACCAAAACAGAAAGGGACGTCCCTCACTTCCTGTTGTGATGATCTGTTGGATGACAGATTTTTTAACGGCGGCGTCGCTCCTGCTCACTCATCATGTTCGCTCTGTGCTGCTTTAATAGGACGATATATTCTGAGTGTATCTGTGAAGAGGAGGCGACTGCGGAGGAAGAACATTAATGAGGCTGGGCTGTAAAACTGGTCACCGTGCAAGGTCAAAGACACAACAACGCTCACCCCGCAGCAATAAAAGCCCCAGCTGACTGGCTCCATATCGCCCCTCGGAGCGAGCTGGTCTCTGCTGTGAGTTTAAGGACGAGCGCTCCTGAGCAGGAAGTGGCTGAGGAGGAAATGCCTTTGTGATGAGAGGTGGCGACATCTCTGCAACATTTCCTTCAAAGCACCGCCTTCAACACATTGTTCTGTGCACTCACGGGCCAGAAAGACGAAAAAAGGATGTCAGATTTCACGTTGGACGGACCCTGGAAGGACATCGTGTCTACACAGGAAGTGATGACACTTAGCTGTCATCCAAAAAATGACCTGATGTTCTGTCTGAAGCAGCTCAGGCTGAGTTCAGTGAATGCTTTTTGTTTTTCACCTCCTCCTTTTTATCAAACGCATGAGAAATATTCTGTGAGCAGCTTTCATCAGGGACAACAGATCGTTATCAACTATTTCCAACGGTTCAAGTCATACTATGAAGCTTTTCAAAAGAAGAAATAAATTCTTCCTCTTTCAAATGAAAAGCTGAACTCAACAAAACGAGAAACGATTGAGTGTTTTCTGCGGCTTGTCTTCATCAGCAGCTCGTGCTGCTCAGTAGTTCACTGACTTTATGAGTCTTGACTTTTTCCGTCTGTTCACTGCGCCCCCCGCGCTCTCTGTAAACAGAGCCTGCACTGAATATTCTCAAATTCAGAGATGAAAATTAAACTGTGGGGAATATAGCCACGATCACATATGATACACCGATTAGCTGCCTGATATCAGACAGGACTGTCAACTCGTTACACTCTGTGTCTTCAGTCTGACATCAGACAGGTTTACATTACAGATTTACACAAAATCTAAGCGATATTTTCCAAAAAAAACACAATTGCAAGATGACTGTGTTTCCACTGAGTGATTTTATACATCTTCTCCTCTGGCACTAACATCCCAGTAACCATGGCGATGGATGTTCAAAACATCAGCAGCTTTATTTCTATTGCAGCCACCAAACTAGTCGTCATTATTTCCAATCCAAGGCCACGTAGGCGTGTTATGGAGCCATGATGGAAAGGCGAGCCCCTTATACGTGAGAGCGGCCACGTAAGAGGGATTTCTGGGAGATGTAGTCCACGATCTCACAGAGGAATTGTGGATTCAAAACTTTCTCAGAGTTATGTGATGCAGTAACAGCTCTTATAGCTCCTGCTGCATCATGAAGGAGCCAGTTCCTACTGACAAGCACACAGACACAGCATCATGTGACCTCACAGCATCATGTGACCTCACAGCATCATGTGACCTAGAAAAGACTAAAAAGTGTTTCCATTTAAGATTGGACAAATACGGCCTTTTATTTTGCCTGAGATACCTCCTCGTGTGAGTTTAAAAACTTTTTTTTGCAATAAACGGGAGTTTCTGAAATTGACTTGTCTCCATTAGGCGTATTCTATATTCGCAATTTCAATTTGCGTAATTTGAGGGTTAATGGAGACCTGCCTATTGTATCCTCTAATTGATTTCTGTGGGGGAGGGGGATTCAATTTTCTTGAACAAATCACAAGAGACCAACACATTCACCTGAATCTAAAGCCCCTACAACACCAACTCCAGCTAAACTTAACTGATATATTATTGAGAATTATAAAATATGCTCAATATGTCCATTGCAAAGCAACAATATGTGAAACATTGTGATGAGAATATGTTGAAAACTGACAGACCAACTGCATCTGTTGTTTATCATCTATACATTACAAAAAGCGTTGCAACATTGCGAGAGAATGAGACAAACACGCAGGGGAGAGACCAGATGAGAGACAGCGGTCGGAGAAATGAGAGAGTCAGAGAAAAGTGATATCACGTGGCCTGTTGTCAGAGAGAAAAGCAGAGTGAAAACAGCTTTTTACCAAGAACGGACAGACTCTTGAATGTTCATTCTTCCCACGAGCTGCTTAACACCAGCAAGTCTCACATCAGCAGCTGATTTGAGGGGGATACCAGAGCAATTCAGCTACAGGGGATAGTTAATACTTTGGCATAAATCCAACTTAATATGCAAAGATAATGACTTCAAAATATAAAACCAAGGTTAGAAGCAGCGTATTCTGCTGAGGAAACACTGAGGATAAACAGAACAGTGTTTGTTTCCAAGAAAACTCCACAGGGCATCTTTAGACGGCGGTTTACATAACGCTGTGACAACAACACCATCCACAGCTGTTTCCAGAGACACACCTCATATTATACAACACACACACTGAGATCATGACAGCGGAGGGACGACTCAGCAGAACTGCGGGGTACAAGACCGAGTGTTACTTTCTGAAACAAGTTACGATTTTTCTTTTACACAAAAGTGTTTTTGCAACATTCAGAGTTTAATATGTTTGTTTTCTGTTAATCTGATTAAGCTTCTGAGATGAAAACAAGCAGGCTCTCACTCTCTGTGCTCTCACCACATATGGACCCAACAGAAGTTAAACTGATCCCAGCGCAGCCTCACATTCACAGCCACAAACACGCAGAGTCGTCTGCTTGTGTCTCCAGCGAGGGAGGATTTAGGAGCTGACGAGCGTCGGCTGAACGAGCTCACAGACCTCGAATTAGCTCCTGAACTCATCAGATAACAGGAGAAGCGAGTCCACACGGCCGAGAGTAACGAAACAAAGCTATGAGTGTGCTCACCGCTAACTTTTCCCATTTATGAGAAAAAAAGATTGATATGAACCTTGTGGCTGATACAACTACAACAGCAGGCAGCAATGGGTGCAACCAAAACCAATATTGGAACAAGAGACGGACACTTCCTGTGAAGTTTCTGATGTTTAAAATAAACTAATGCTGTCAGCTTCAGACAGCTTCGAGTCTAAAAAGAGCGAGATAAGGTGAGAGATTAAAGAGCGAGAGAGTCAACTAAGTCAACAAAGCGTGGGAACAAAGACGAGGAATTCAAGAATATGCTACTTTATTCCCAGCAGCCACTCAGTGCAGAAAAAGGCCACTTTTAGACGACAGCAGCCAAACTAAAACCGGAAAAGTCTTTCCTTTGAGTTTTTTTAAAAATCCGGCTTCACATAATAACATTGTGACAATCCTCGTGTGCACAGATCCTTAAAAACAACGGAAACAACTGTAGTAGGCATGCCAAGTCAGTAATGACACACGATAGAAGAACATCACATGCATGCGTTAATCGCTAATCACTTTTACATGGCAACAAAAGGGCTGACGTCAAAAGATGTCACTCTGGCCCCCAAAACGCCGCTGCCATGTGAACGAAAGGCCAAACAGCAACCAAATTTCCATGTGAGAACCATTGCCATGTAAAAGGACCCTTAAGAGAGTGAGATAAGGTGAGAGATTAAAGTGCGAGTCAACAAAGCGTGGGAACAAAGACGAGGAAATCAAAAATATGCTATTTTGTTCCCAGCAATCATTTTGTGCAGAATAAATCAGTCACCTGAGGAGACAGGTGCTCTGCAGGTTTCACTCTCCTTTCCCACCTCTGCATGCTGCTTTTTAATTTATTCATGGCATTTATTCAAACATCAGAGTCGTGCAACAAGAAACACAAAGAACAACGGGACGACTGAGCTGTTGTTTCCTCCTCAGTGAAAATTACTTCTCAAATGCCGCTGACATTTTTAATCCATCATCCGTCTGATTTGCCAAAGAGTCCAGAGATGCAGAGGAAATGGAAACGGCTGTGAGATGTAGAGCTTTTAATTCCTCTGTGTTGTTTCTGCAGCTCGATGGTTCCTGGAACTGTTTATCTAAAAAGACGCTAATTATATAAAGCACCAAAAGGCAGCCGGGACCGACTCATGTTTGTCTTTGTGCTTGTAATAAAGTTTCAATTGATTAACCAATCAATTAATTGACTTTCAGCACTATCTTATAGCATATGCACACAGGTCGCCGTACACCGCGGTATGGCATGTGGTGGGAACAGTAAGAACCCATCTCTACCAATAACCAGCCACTAAATGACTGTCCCTGGCAATAACTGACCGTCCAGCAGCGGACGTTTGGGGAGCTCTGGGGATCTGTGCACACTGTGATGACACTCTGCCGGTTAAACGTCGGCAAAGTTTCCCTCCAAATATCCTGCTGTTTGGAAAATGTTATCATGTCAAATAACAGTTTTAACTTATAATTTATGTTTTTTGGGTTGTTTTTTTCCATTCAAGTTTCACTCAGGAGCAAAAATCAACTGTAAAAAAAGAAAATAACAATGTGACTTTTTTTGTAGTTTACTATCAATATTAACCAATATGAAATGTATTATTGTGACAGTATTTTTAGCGATATCATCCAGCCCTATTTGAAATCAGATAGTTTCAAGTCTTGTGGTTTGTAAATAGATTATAATTAGTTAATTTATCATTAAAGTGAAAAAGTGTCAGAGGCACATTTAGAGAGTTTACTCAAACAAAAGAGTGATGAGCTGTGCCTGCAGGAGTGCTGACTCAGCAGATAGGTTTAGATGAGAAAAGTTGATCTACAAGACAATAAATATTTGAAACTAATACAGGATGTCTGAGAAACTTACTGCATAATATTCCATTATATTGTAATATTTTTGAATTTTCACCAGCTATCAAATGTAGTTTCCCTTAATGGAAATAGACATTTTCACCTCATATCGGTGCATAAACAAAAACATCAGAACTCAGGAAATTAAGTGTTTGATGCTCAAAGTTTCTTGAGAGAGAAATACCAATGTTGAAATGAAACATTTGGCCGATCAGGATACCAGTAGTGGAACGTAACTAAGTACATTTACTCAAGAACTCTACGTAAGGACAAATTTGAGGTACTTGCACTTTACTTGAGTATTTTGGTTTCACACCACTTCATACTTTTACTCCACTACATTTCTCTGACAGCTTTAGTTACTTTACATATTCAGATTTTTGCATAAAAGTCATAAGAAGCGCTTATACAATATGATGTTTTGTCACAGGGCAAATTATCCAAAACTTTATACAGTTACACCTGAAAAAAGTCAATAATATCAGCCAGTTGACAGAAAATGAACTGCCAACTATTTTTGATAAAAATGAAAGTCTTTTTCTAGTTTTTGTACATTTTTCTATGTTTTCTCTAATTTAATTTTGAGTTTTGGGATGTGTTTTTGTCTATTTTTTATAATTATGAGTTTTTTTGGTGTTCGGAATTTTTTTTGTATTTTTTTTAGTCATTTTAATTTTTTTCTTTCATGTTTTAAAAATGTTTTTTTTTTTTTTTTACAAACTACTTCTCCTGTATCTGCCAACAGCCTGCCAACATTCCCAGTTAAAGAAAGGCTGAAAAATCATGTGCTTGTGGCCCCGGGCCCCCAAAACATTACATCTGCCCCTGGTAATAATAATGAGAGCTCAGCGCGAGCGGCTGGACGAGACACGGAGCGATGCGTCCTACTGTTTCTAAATAATTCATCCAAAGTTTGATTAAAGCAGAAACTAACACAAAGTTGTCTGTAGAAGTCTAAAGAAGTCACTTTCACCTCTGCAGATGTGTCTGATTCAGTGCTGTGGCTGTCAAACACTCAGCTGTTCTACAGTCAAAGTTGTTCACTGCATTTGGTTCTCCGCAGCTATTCTTATTATCACTGGCTGTTCGTGTTGTCTGTCAAAACATGTCTATAATGTGTTCTATAGATATTTTATCAACTACCTGTCATATTTCAATCAAGGAAAAGTTATTTCGCGATTGATATCCTTATCGTTTTATCGCGCAGCCCTATTTTCAGTGTTTTTTTAAGTACTTTTATTCAAGTAAAGGATCTGCATACTTCCTCCACCTCTGCACAATAAGCAATGAAGTAAATGGGTTAAAAAAAACAAACGGTGCAAGCCCTGTGTGATGTGTCAGCTTCAGTGAGGTCGTTCCCCTGCTGAGCTCGTTTATGGAGACCACGTTCATTATTTCACACTGCTCTGACTGTCAGAGCTGTCAGGAGTCTGCAGCCAGCGCTCCTGAGGTC
Organism: Plectropomus leopardus; assembly: GCF_026936395.1. Classification (NCBI taxonomy): domain Eukaryota; kingdom Metazoa; phylum Chordata; class Actinopteri; order Perciformes; family Serranidae; genus Plectropomus; species Plectropomus leopardus. The sequence continues at coordinate 36,270,654 of NC_142185.1, read as the reverse complement.
CACAGCGCCTGAGGACTAATTGTGTGATGTGAGATAAACCCACAGACACGTTGACTACGAATTTTAAATGCTGCTCTGTATTTTTTATAAGACGCTCCGTCTGTTTGTTGACTTACAAACTCTCCTCAGAGCGCTCTGCTGCTGACTGCAGGCAACAAACTGCATGCTTAAACATTCAGGCTGCAAACACCTCTGGCTCCGTCACTCACAGGAAACATTTGCTTAAGCACATATTTACGGATGTTTAAAGATATTCTGCAGACAGCAGCTGAATGGGTTGATTTTCTCCGTCTGCCGGCAGAAATGAATTGTGTGCGTGATTGTGTCTGTGCTGCAGCAGCTGCGGCCATCATTCACTCCTTCACTTGACAATAAAAACATAGCAAGGTGGAAACGGCTGTGGGGATAAAGTAGGAGGAATGTGAGGAATGCTGAGCTCCCAATGAAATCATGAATTATTCAAGCGAGGGAGAAGAAGAAGAGGAAAACGAATCATTCTCGTGACGACAAAGAGGAGGTTGGAGAGCGTGTTAAACTGTCATTCTGGGCTTTTATCAGGAAAGTCATTGGGCTGCTCTCCTTGTTGCCAGTCTTGTCACGAATCAGAAAACAATGGTGTTAAACTCACACCCGTATCCCCCCGACCCCATCACCCATCCCACACACACACACACACACATACACACACACACACACACACACACACACACACACACACACACACACACACACACACACACACACACACACACACACACACACACACACACACTTTGCTTTCTTCATCCTGAGTGGTCACGCTGGGACACAACAGAGCTGATGGATGAGCCAAACTTGGCTGTTCTTTAGCGGGATTGTGACGTTTCTCTAAAGCTGGTGCTCACAGACGTCTGCTTGTGTCTGTTAGAGAAAGACCACTCAGAGCTTTTTAAAAACGTCATCGACATACGTAGCTACACAGCTGTCCATATAAATTAGCCACAGAAAACGAGACATGGACTCAGATGTCAAAATACAACGTGCATATGCATGGTAGTGCTCGTAAAACTTGTCCTGTGTGCTTAATTTTCAGATATACCCAACCACTTAATCCTGTGTTCACACTACAAGCAACACAAGCTGCGTTTCCATCACAGATTTGAGCAAAATGTAAGCGATATTTTCCAAATGTCGATAAAACACAATGTGGAGATGACTGTGTTTCCACTGAGTGATGTAGTGTGACCTCTCCTCTGGTGATAACATCCCAGTAACCATGGCGATCCATGTTCAAAACATTAACAGCTTTATTTCTATTGCAGCCACAAACTAGCCATCTTTATGTCCAATCCAAGCACAGCCATAGCATCATGTGACCTAGAAAAGACTAAAAGGGGTTTCCATTGCAGTTTTATGAAATATGCCTTTTTAAATTACCTGAAATACCACCTCATGAAAGTGTAAAAACTTCTTTTTGCAATAAATTGGAGGGTTTTTATTTTAAAATTGACGTGTCTCCATTAGGTGTCTTTTATATTTGTAATTTTAATTTGTGCAAGTTTAGCGTTGACTGAAACCCGCCTACAGCAACAGGCCTCAAGCCATTTCCGATGGAAGCCGGTGACATAAAGCTACAAACTGACGCCCAGCACTAGTTGCTGCTGGACGGACAGATGGACGCACTATAAATCAAAGCTGAGCTCCAATGATGGGGTGACGTGTCAACTTATCATGTGTGTTTGTTTCCAGCTGTGGTGCTGTGTTATTCAGCATTCAGTTTTATGTGGATTGCAGTGCACACAAGCAATCAGTCAAATTTTATCTATATATATAAAACACCTTTCAAACAAACCGAATGCAATTCAAAGTGCTTTACAACATAGGAAATAAGCACAAATTGATCTCAATAAATAGAATAAGTACAAACCATAAAATTGTGATTGTAAGACACGCCATTTATGCCATACGCATGAACACAGCCAAAATTTCAAAAAACAAAGCCTAAAAAGCGTGTAAAATGTGGCAAACAGTCCCTAAGGGTTAAATCATCATCAGTGCTCCTCATCATGGAGCAAACTGTTCAAAGGCTGGATGCAAAACAGTCTGATAAAGGCGAGCTTCCTCTCTGACAGCAGGTGGAGGTGACGGCGAGGCGGCAGTGAGCTCGCACTGAGCTCCAGCTGACGGCGAGCAGTGGGGTGGGGGGCGGGGGCTGATGAGGGAACACCGAGCTACACGATGACTCACGGCTGGCATAAGGGCTGGCTTCAGTCCTGCACAAGTAAAGCTGACAAGGGCGGCCCCGGGCTGAGGTCGGGACGAGGGGGGAGAGGGGGGAGAGTGGGTGGGTACCAGCTGCCTATCTGATGCCAGCTACGAGCCGTGCCCTCGCTATGATGACTCGTGCTGTAATCAGCTGGAGCTGAGCCGCAGCGACACCAGAAGACGCACGTTCACCCCTGGAGGGGAGGGAGGTTGGGGGGCTTATCTGGAATCACATGCATTCATTCAAACAATGAAGTCTATTCAAGTCCAGCTGTAACTCGACATCAGCTCCTCAACCATACAGATGGATGAAGAGGGTTTTGCTTAGAAAGTGCTAAAATGCCATGAACAGGAGTTATTAATATTCAAACTTCATAATCTGTTTTTTATTCAAGGTCAAAGGTCCGGAGCGACTGGTGATAAGTGTTTGCCGAGCAGCAGAGAGAGAGAGAGAGGCTTCAGCAGCTCTCTGTGCTGCGTCACAGATCTCACAAACAGCTTGTTTGTGGATTCATAAGAAGATTTTAACTGTCAAAGTGTTTTTGTCCTCTATTTTCCACAGGTTTCCTCGTGTGTCTGCGGTTGATGTTCTGGAGTGGCGCTCCTGCAATGTCAATGAAAACATGTGGTGGGACTATGCTGTGCACGGTTCATTTAGGTAGCAAAAGCACATGGCCACCAATGGCGGAGACAAACAACAACAAATGGATGGATGATTGGGATCAGGTGAAGGAGGCACATGGTGAGGTGTCGAAAAAAACATCACATTCAGACGGGAAGTTAACACCAGACTCCAACATAGAAGTTCAGGTCTGTTGAATCCATCCGCCACCCCTCTCCCCAGCCTAAAGGCGCCCTTATATTACGCCGTTACAGACATTGTTTCAACCTGTCACCATCATGCCGCATATCATGCAGACGCAACAGGTTTCCTCCAAGTGGCGTCGCCCGTCCGCATATCACGCAGACATGGCAGGTGCTGTCCGGCTGGCCGCCAGCATATAATGACACCACAACTGCTTCTGTTAGGCCACAATCTCACCTGACGACTACCAGCAGCTTATCAAAGGTTCAGGTCACTTTAAGGTCCCACGGGGTAATTTGTGTTGCAGCAATTGCAAAAACATAATGAAAACACATAAAGCACAAACACTGTGACACAGAAACAAACAACGGGTGACAGTAACTGCACCTGTGCACATTCAAGCTCCACAGGAGCAGATTAACAAGAGTCCACCAGAACTCCACAGAGCCGAAAATAATTCAGCGAGCATTAAATATCATAAAACATCTCCTCATAACTTAAACCATTTCCAGTGTAGTACACATCACCATCAACAGGTCAGCACAGTCACAACAACGCAGCATCAGGACCGACACCACAAGGCCGATACTGCAGTACAGCTCACAAGTACGATATGTACTGTTACTGTCACCCTATCATTATCATCATTATCATCATCATCATCACCGTCATCATCATCATCATCATCACCGTCATCATCATCATCATCATCACCGTCATCATCATCATCATCATCATCACAGGTAATGGACTACCAAAGCAGTCACCTCCTTCAGTTATTAGTATTTAAGATATGAACAGAAACAGGAATGAAGGACTTTTTATACCTTTTTGACTTCTGATCAACAGGTGCATGTCGGCTTTGGCCAGATTGTAAAAGCTTGTACTCAGAATTTCGGGGATGGGCACAGTCAGAGCGAATGAGTGATGCTTTTTTTGAGCACCTGCTTATTAAATAAGTCGTGTAAACTCCTGAACTGTACCGCCACTATCTGACTTAGTTGGCTTATAGCACTGAGATCTTTCGACAAAAACGTCTGTATTTTCGGGACTGTGGAATGAGAACAGGATGGGTAGGAGGGTGTATTTTCAAATTCTGCCATATTTTTTGTCCTTTTCCAGGTTTCTGCTGACCCCAGCTGTAAAGGATGTTTCTTTAACACATAAATGTTGTTTCTTACTGAAAACAAATTCATGAAAATGCTCAAACCAGCCTGATATACAGTATGCCCTTTCTCTGACCCATAGCGGTCACATGTTGTCCAAAAGTCTGTGCATACTGTATCCAATGTATGGTTTAGCCAGAAGGCTAAAATAACAGGAGACATCATCCTTTAATCAATCTAGGCCATCACTGAGCCTGTTTAGTCTCTGGTGCCATTAATTATTGCAGCTACATTATTTAATTTATATATGCAACATGAGAGGCCTTCATAATGTAATCACTGCGAGTGTAATTGTTTTTTTAATTAAAATATTAATGAATCATTAGATATAAGAACCACAACACATTTTGATTAATCTCTTTTTTCTTATTATATCCACCATTCCTCTTTTCATAGCGGTTTATGTTTGTAGACATGTAGAGGGAGTGAGTCACGGTCACACAGTCTGCTGCAGCACATTTCACCGTCTGCTGGAGCACAGAGAGATGCTGCTGAATCAAACATACGGCACTCATGTATCATTCAATATGGAAATTATATCAAGAGTCAATAACAGAGTGTGGTTATGATTAAATCAAATCTACCAGGAACTGACGACTGATGGTGAGCATGCTGGGAAGTCACCCACTTTATTTTCCATGTTGTTTGAGGTGCAGCAGAAAACATCACATCCTCTTTTTTTTAGATCTAACTTCACTGTCAGACTCAATTTTAAATAGTGTGAGTTTGACCAGTTTACTTAAAATGACACTTTTACATTTTCAAATTATATTTTTCTGATTCTCAAGTGTGCGAGTCTGCATCACGTCTGTGTTACTTTTCAAATCATCTTTCAAGGAAAAAACAATTCATTTTACAACCAGGATCTTAGCTTGTAGTTTTGTCCCCACTTTTGAAGTATTGGACAAATAAAGACACTAAAGCAGTGATACTCAACTTAGGGCTCACGGGCCAAATCAGGCCCACAACAGGATGCTGGGTGGCCCCTCAACCATTTTCTAATTCACACTAAAAATGAAGTGATTCACACTGGAATTGTTTTTATACTTTTAGTCTCCATAAGGTGTCAAAGTGCATAAAACAGCGTCAAAATAGAGTTTGTTGATCAAAAAACAGTGTCAGTGGAGGATCCCCCACACCCCTGGACGGGGGTCCTAGCTAAGACCCAAATGTGCTAAAATTCAAGAAATGTCCTGAAATCCTACAAACGTCCTAAAATCTGAGAAACATCCTAAAATCCGAGAAACGTCCAAATTTTTTCAAGAAATGTCCAAAACTCCTGAAAACATCCTTAAATCCTGAAAGCGTCCTGAAATCTAAGAAATGTCCCTGGCTTTCTGTCATTTTGCAGAAGTGGCTCCCAAACAAATGTTGCTCTAAAGAGTCAAAGAATCACCAAACTGTTTATAGTTCACACTGAAAGGAAGATGAACGTCTGACCTAAATTTCATGGAAATCTGTCAAATAGTTGTTGTAGGTTGTAAACAAACTGCAAGTATGAAACCATGTTATTTACAGGTGAAACCAAAACTGTGCACAGCTGAGGTGTGCACAATAAGCCCTCACTGCACAGGAAAACTGTGTGCACAAAATCACAGCAAATACAGTCGGTCAAAGTTGAAGCAGGAAGACTTTGTTTACAATAGACAGCTCAGATAAGAATTTTAACATTTTCCTAACAAATCATTTGGTTTGGATGACTGTTTGAACCCTTTTTAAAACCACACAGTCAGAAAACATGATGAATGATCCTCACATCGCAAAAAACAAAAAAGATAGGGCTCGTGACATGTCATCACCATGACGGTCAAAACTGTGGTATGGGCAGGATTACACCAAAAATAACACTCGAGCAGTTTTCCTTTAAAGGGCGGCTTTAAGGTGCCAACTTCAAGGAAAGAAGCAAACCCAGCGTGCGGCTGTCAGATACCGACTAAACCTGTGAAGGTGGCGTGTGTGGAGAGCAGCAGGGCGGCTCAGACTACAACAACAAAAAAGTCAGGAGGCCTCAGAATATCAGCAGCTTCTCCGTCCACAAACATTCGGGTTTGGGATTAGAAAACGTGAGAAAAAATTTGTGCTCTTTATTCATTCCACAGTTATGAAGTTGTGCATCCAAATTATGATTTAAATATTTTAAGTCCCAAATTTAATGTTACTTTTCATCTTGGATAGTTAACTCCAGGCTATTGTTCTAATATCATAAATAATACTACCTCTCACACTGTTGTCACAGCTTTGTTTACTTTCTTGATAATATATATATATGAGAACCTAAAAGTCCTGTATCATTGGGAGATATAAGCTAAAATTCAGACATTACAGATAAACACAGATAAATTTGCATTATTCATTAGTAAACTTAAGGTCTATCATAGAATCGTAGAAAAAGCAACAAATACGAGATGCTGAAACCAAGAATTTTTTTTGGCATTTTTGCTTAAAAAACATCCAAATATCAAAATTATTGCCCATTAATACTCTATTAACCCTTTGAAACATGGATCAAAATACATTTTCTTGTTTCTAGTAGATTTAGATATTTCTCATATTTATGTATAAAATTGTTATAGAATAATTATTATTATTTTTAAGCACTCTTTTCAGGTCTTTTTTGACTTTTTTAACATTCCTTTTATTTTCCCTAGTTTTTGGGTAATTTTTGCAGGTTTTTTTGTAAATTGTTGGGTAATTGTCTTGGCTTTCTTAACTTTCTGTTTTGCTCATTTTAAAGCAATTTTATTGTTTGATTGTTTGCTGTTGATGTTTTTTTTAAATAGATTTTTTGCATTTTTTTTGGTCATTTCCTCTTAATTTGCTTATTGTCTTATTTTCATGTTTTTGGAAAAAATCAAGCCAATGAGCTCAAGGTTTGAATTAATCATAATTAAATGTATAATTTCATCTCTAATCTCCATTACTCCTCCTCTTCCTCTGTGTATTTATTTCAGGCTGCAGGATCCCACGTCGAGAGTGAGCCGGCTCCAGCAGTGTGAAACCTCAGTGATCCGGGTTTCAAGCAGACTCGAGCCAGTCAACATGATAAACAAGATAATGTCAAATCCTCAAACTGTGGCTGTTTTTTTTTGTTTGTTTGTTTTTTAAATACATTTTACCTTTTTTCAGAGGCTATTTTCTGGGGAACAGTTTTTTCCTCTCAAAATCAGGGATTGTCTTTTTTGCTTTGGTTAATTTTAAAAATACTTATTTTATTTTTTCCAAAAAAAAATATAAAGAAAACAGTGGAGCTGTGGTTGTTGGCTTTTTAAAACTCATTTATTCACTATTATTATTGTCATTATTAATTATTATTATTTATTTATTTATTTTAAATGAATATTTTATTTATTTAGTTAAATCCTGAAAATCAGTGGAGCTGTGTTTGTTGGCTTCCTTTATTTATTTAATTTTAATTTTAAAAATCAGTGGAGCTGTGTTTGTTGGCTTCCTTTATTTATTTAATCTTTTAATTTTAAAAATCAGTGGAGCTGTGTTTGTTGGCCATGCAATGCCATGGCAACTAGTGTCAGCAGCAGTCCCACTCCAGCCACAGACAGAGGGACACACAGACAGACAGACAGACAGACAGACCACCGTGTCCATTACAGAGAGACTTAACGGGCTCTAACACCGCTACGGCTCAGCGTCTCATTTATTACAGCTATAGTTTTCTCTCTGGCGGCTTTTAAACTTAAAACGACGGATTTAAAAGACTTTTAACGACAATAATGTGGCGAAAAGCAGCTGCAACAACCGTTACTGTAGTTAAACGGCAGGTATGATCCAGTTCCACCCACAGAGCTTTCTGCCACTTCAATAACTGCAAGACGGAGCAAAACCCGAGAGGTGGAGCTTTAAAATGTTAAACTGAGGACATTACGGGACTTTAAAAATAATGCCAAAATCCAAATTGTTGTCGAATAAAGGTCGCTTTCTTTCTCCCTTAAAAATGAGTCCCACTCCAGCTGGAAAAGTTCCTCCTCTCCGGGATGAAGCCGTCGCTGCCCCTTCCAGGTGGAGCAAACATTTCCTCACACTTTTCCCCGTTTGGAAGAAATTATTTAACGGAAACAGAAGGAGGAGAAGACGAGGAGAAGATTGAGCTTACCTGGCAGAGAGGGAGTCCTGTTTTTTCCCATGGAGAGGGAGATAAGAGCCGAGCAGGCGCAGTTTCCGTCGAGCTCTCCGGTGCAGCCGCTGGATGTGTGCGGATCCGCCGTGTCCTCCTGGAGGAGAGCAGCAGCTCCGGCTGATGTCACCGGGACAGGGAGGGGCCTCCCCGGCCACATGATGTCACCGCACTGGTTCAAATCTCTCCACACAGCAGCTCCTGGAGAAAAACTCAACATTATTTCCTTTATTCAACCAACCCCGTCCAACTGTCTTGACCTTAAAGATAGTATCTGTTATTATAATGTCCCAGATGATCTTGAATATGTGATCAACTTCGTCATACTCTTGGGCTGGGCCTAGAAATAATATCACGATATTTTGGGGCCATATCACCATATGCACCAGTGGTTCTCAAACTTTTTTCTGTAATGTTCCCCCTTTGAAATATTATTTCAGCCAAGTACCCCCTGACCAGGTACAACACAGCGCTGTGCCATCAGTGTCTGACTTAAACAATGTTGTAACTGAAAGACACTTTCAAATTTCAAACATTTGTAAAAAAAAAAAAACAAAAACAAACAACTCATTTTAAACATTTCAAATGTTAAGAATTCATGAATAAATTCAAGAAAAATCACTTCTTTTGCCATCATGCAATTCTTAATGTATAAGAATTTTCAATAAGCATCACTTACCTGAAATTGAATATTTAGTATAACATTCAGTTTATGAATTTAGATTAATTTTTTTACTGAACTTTTTATAATATAATTATTTTCTAGGAGTGATGCATGACTGCTGTTTTTTAAAATACTTTTTTTTTTTTTTTTAAATCTCACATACCCCCTGGGGTATGCCTACCTCCATTTGAGAAACAGTAGTGTATATCACCATATTTTAAATATCTTTAAAAGCTTCATAAATTCTGACGTGACAACAAAATCAAATGTCACGATATGACGAAAATTAAATTGATCAAGGTGTCAAGGTGGAAACAAGTTTTGTTTTGTTTTTTCAATATTTTACAGAAAAAGCACAACATTAAACTGATTAATGTGCAAACAGGTATTTGTGTTCAATATTTTTACAATAAAGAAATAAACAAGCAATTGACTGATAGTTTTTATCCAGTATTTTACCAAAAAATGCATAAAAAATGATCAAGGTGCTAATAGGTATTTTATCCTATATATCACAACAAAAGCACAAAAAAAACTCATCAAGGTGCAAATAGGTGATTTTGTCATGTTTTACACAAAAAGCACACGTAAGTCCAGAGAGCAAAACCAGAGTTGTGTTTCAGTGCTGAGTTCTTGCACTCGTTTCAAATGTTATCAGTTGATTAAAAGGTTGTTATCGGTTGTTATCAATAGCAATACAGACTTTTTCACTGGAATCACAGATAGTCGACAGCTTGGGTTCATGTTTACTTCCTGATATGTTGATATCTGTCACATACAATGCAAAATATTCAGACAGGAAATGCCACAGACACATTTAAAATATTTAGGTTTTCAAGTTTAAAAGGTTGGAAACTCAGGTGGAAAGTACACCGTTTATTTTCAGATAATATAAGATCACTTTTATTTTTATTTTTGTCATGTGAATCATTCCACTTGGTGGAATATAAATAAATAAATGAATATATTAACCTCAAGCAGCTACAACAGTGACATGCTGCTTGTTACATTAATGACTCATTATTCATATATAAAATATTATAATACTTTTGTAACTTTCAGTAGGATTTTAAAAGCAGGACTTTTACATGTTATTAATGTGTTCATACCTTTACTTAAGCAAAAAATCGCAATACTTTCTCCACCATTGGCTGAACAGTTTATGTGCATAACAATATAGTATAATTTACATTACAATTAATACAAACAATCGAGGTGGAAATGTTCATATGTACTTTACTTGAGTACTTTTAAATGTAGTGGAGAACATTTTCTTTCTTTTCCCCATTAGATTTAATCACTAGTCATTTTGCAGATGATTTTACATAAAATATAATGAAACTGAGATGCTGATATCAAACTCATAAGCTACAAACAGCAGGTCCGTTTCCAGAGAATATATTTGTTTAACAAAAACAGAGCCGCTCTTCAATGTTTTATGCAAAACGTGTTTTTACAGTGTTTGTTTTTACAACCACCTCTCCAGGAGTGGGGGTCACAGGAAAGTCGGTGATTGTTATTAGGAACACAATGAGCATGAGCAGACATGTCCTCTCTTTTATATATATTAAATATTGTATAATTAAATTTCACATCATTTAAAGGCAGTCTGGCTGACACGAGTGGAGATGTGTGCATGAGGTTCAATATAGTGTCTGACAGAATAATTTATGATCTTTGGTGGAAAGTTCAGAAACAGAAGATCAAACTTGGATTCAACCTCCACCGAGACGCAACATCAGAAAAGATTCTCTATGCCTCCATGATAGAAATCTTTGGAAAAGTCTGTATCATGACATGCTTTGTTTTCTTTTTTCTTTAATTATTTCACACTGGCTTCCTTACAGCGTTGTTTAACAAGCAAACAATAAAATTATTTGGATAATTATGTTGAAAATAAGAATTACTGCTGTTTGTCCACACAGTTTTCCTTGAGTCATAGGTATTGTTTTGATTATTTTCAGCTATAACTGGACAAAAAAAGCCCAGTGAGCATCCCCTAAAGGCTGCAGCCTTCATTACATCCCACAATGCAAACATGTCACAGCACATCCCCCTCTTCATCCAAACTCCTCATCTGCTGCTAGAAAGAGTCATCCCTCCATTCTGTCTCTTTCTTTAGTTATGAAGCAAACATATCATCAATTTTGCATTTTTTTTGTTTCTGTACTTGTCATCTTTCCTTTGGATTTGGGAATTATTCCTCAAAAACAATTCAAAAAACTTCACGGTACCAGTCACAGTGAGCACACTTTCATTTGAAGACAAAAGTCTTTGAAAACACACCATGTTTATTAGAAAGTAGTGAACCAAAAACCCTGCACCATGGAGTCATTAACCCTTTGAAACTGTGAGCGACATCACTCTTGTGTTGCCTTTAGACGCTCTACACAGGTATTTTTAACCTTTGAACCCAGAGCAAATTTGTGTAGTTTCTCTCAACAACATGGGAAAAAAGGCAATGAGCACAAATAATTACAAATTAGTAGATTTAGAAAGTATTTTTAAAAAGCTCAGGGAAAATTTCTATAAGAATTTATTTTAAAAAGCTAGGGAAAACTATATTTATCATTACAATAAATCATAGTATAATTATAAATTATAATCAAAATTACACATTTACACAATTAGAAAGAACACAATTACACAATTATTATGCCTTTTTGAGCACTTTTTTAAAGCTCATTTCTTTGCAGTTTTATTTTAATAATGTTTTGCTGATTTATTATTATTATTATTATTGTACTAATTATCAAGCAAACTTTACTTTATATTTTTTAAATTTTATTAATATTATTAAATTGATATTTATTTTTATTAATGTAAGCTCAATGTGCCTCCCACACAATAAAACAGAATAAAACAGGGTGTGAATGCATATTTAAATGCATATGCAGAGAAGGAGAGAAAGGAAAAAGTAATAGTTACATTAAGAAATACAATTATTTTCTTGCACTTTTACTAATTTCTTTCATATTTTGGGGTCATTTATTCTTTCATTGCTCATTGCCTTCTTTCCAAGTTTTTGAAAGAAATCAATAGGGGTGTCCACTTACATTTGGCCATCAAAAAAATCTGCGAAGTTGAAAATAATGTCAATCACCTCAAGTAATGCCTCAAAAGTTTTAGTCTGTGGAGTCAGATCTGCACACAGCGGCTCCGTCTACCCAGAAACCATCAGTGCGTTCGCCTGAAGACGGAGCTTCACAGCATCAACAATACGTGCTGGAATATTCTGCAATAATGGCTCCATTTGTTTCATGTGCAAACACGTATTATGAAACCACGGTTACATTTGCAATCTGTCTCCAATCTGCCTGCGAGCCTCAATCTTACACCACACATCTTCTATATATGAAGAAAAGCTGATGCATTTTACCAAGCCGACGTCTCCCACTGAATATCAATGAAGAGATTTTTATGCAGAATGCTCGCTGTTAGTACTTTTTTCTGGGTTTGCAGAGATGGAGGATTGCTCATTTTTAAGGGAACATAATTTGTTAGGTGTTGTGAGTTATTATACAGTGTTTATATCAGCTGTCTGCTCTGTAGTGTGTGTGTGATGTGATGTAGTTGCAAAGCTGTGATGTTTGTCCGTCAGATATAAACCTCCAGACTCTGATTTATTGCAGACAGGCGTCTCAGAGTCGATCAATTCCTACATCTCCACCTTGTCATTCATCACGCCAATTGAATGGTTCGATAATGACGATACATAAACAAATCAATCATTTAGATTCTCATTTTTTTCTTTTGTTTTGATTCGAGGGATGGTCTGTTGGCCAGTCAGTCCATCACTTTTGTCCAGACTGAAAAATCTCAACTACTATTGGATGGATTATGTGTTTGGTTCCCCTCCAGACAATGAATGGCAGCAGACACTGGACGAAAAAAACCTGGACGTTTGACAGTTGGGCTGTGTTTAGACCATCTGACTTTTATTTTATTTATTTATTTGCACCATTAAAACAAAGTTAGAAACCCAACTGGGCTCATAGAAATACCTCACAGAAGGGAAAACATAAATTACATGTTATACAATAAATTACAATACTTTGATACTTGGTCCTACTTTAGCCCAAAAATACACGTTAAAAATTGGGCTGTGTTTAGACTTTCTGTTTTGTCCTAATTTAAATACGGCAATGAAAATAGGGTCTCATTCAGCAAATGTGAAAGTTTCCTGAACCTTTTGATTGCTGTTTAAATACTATAAGCAGTGTGTATATACATATACACACTGCTTATGGACATTCTCTGGATGATCACTATGTCTAATTTTAGGGCAGTTCCAATGCCATACATTTATATCCAGATATGTTTTTGTTTGTTTGTTTGTGTTTTATGGGGCGAGTGTAAACCGCTCAGTAGCTCAGACTGACCCCGCCTACTGCGCATGTCAGGGAGAGAGGGAGCGCGTCACTCGCATTTTGAACGTTCCGACCGTTAACATTCCGGAACTTTCTGGACCCTTAGCTCGGAGGACACTCAGCTTTCTGGACCCTTAGCTCGGAGGACACTCAGCTTTCTGGACCCTTAGCTCGGAGGACACTCAGCTTTCTGGACCCTTAGCTCGGAGGACACTCAGCTTTCTGGACCCTTAGCTCGGAGGACACTTAGCTCAGATTACTCTTAACTTACTGGACATTAGCTAGGTGGACCCTTACCTTTTCTGGACGTCAGCTTGATGGACCCTTACCTTTCTGTATCTTTCTGGACCGCTAACATTGTAAAGGAATCCTTCGCATTTGGTGAGTATCTCAGAAATCTTCCAACATTTTCAGTGACATTATTGCGGTAAAAAACGCAGTATTATTTTTTCTATCAGATGTATTACTGATGTATTCGAGGCTATAATGTTATACTGAGGTGAAAATTGTTTCTCTGTGACTGGAAAACTAGTATATTTCGGACAATTTAAAATTGTTTTTAGTAACTTAGGTACCACTAACATAAGCGTGCTGCGTCACGGTTAAGCTAACGGTAGACAGCTAGCTAACGTTAACTTTAAAGTAGCATTGGCTAATGGTGGAACGAAAAGTGTGGTTTCGCCCGGGGGCGTTCACGTTCGCCCGATGGCGCTCACGTTCGCCCGGGGGCGCTCACGTTCGCCCGGGGGCGCTCACGTTCGCCCGGCGGCGTTCACGTTTCGCGTGCCTGATGCGCGTTTTCGTCAGCCGGCGTTGAGAGCCTCTCCTCACTTGTTAGTTAAACTCTAAAGCCATAACCTAAAAAGTTGTTTGTGAACTTAATATTTACATTAACCCCATTAATAAACTGAAAGGAGATCTCCTGCCCAAGTGTAACATCAAACAGAGATGATTTTGTAATTCATATATTCACAAACGACTGTCACCATGGTAACAAACCAGAATCACTCTCAACTTTCATACACTCAATAGTAAATTAAACTTTTATTGATACGGTGAGGTTCACTTAAAATTGGTGACAAACTGATGTTGGGGGTTTATGATTGAATTTAACCAATATTCAGGAATTCAGGAATATAACATGATTAAAGAAATACTAGAACCTGCTCATGAGTGCACATATCTCCACAGCGTGCCAAAAAAGTCTCAAAAGGCATTGGATTAAAAATCTAAAAATAAGACCTTAATTAGCATCAAACTGTCTTAAATAAATCTTTCCCTTACAGTGGTGGCTCTGTAACCTGCTTGATGGTGGTCTGGCAGTGGAGGTTACTACCCAAAAAATACGTAATGAAATATGTTTTATGTTTTATTTTTTAAAATTTTGTTTTAATTTCTGTCTTTATTTTTTTATTTTTAGATACTTATTTAGTTGTTTTTGTGTTCATCTGATGTGGTGGGGTGATACATATATATATTTTTTATTGTACATAGTTTTAAATAGATGCTTTTTGTTTGTAATATCAATGAATGTACTTCTTTATCAGTTGTCCCATTTTGAGGAAAAAAACCCCCAACCTCATTATCAACCATAAATTTATGATTATACATTTACTGTGTTACAAATTTAGTACTATATTGTCAGTAAATGTGGGTAAAAGACAGCCATCACTTATCCTGTGCGAATGCGCGCCGTGAAACTGAAGATGATGTGGGAGGGGTAATTTTGACATCACACGAGGTCCCTAGGTGATAATAGTCCTGTGCGAATTGACCTAATGTCTGTGTTGTGTTTTTGGCCGCTCTGCCATGACTATCCCTCTATATCTCCTTATTCTTTGTCTTTCTACCAGTCCACACTCCGTAACTTGGTCCCCGCTGAACTTCTGGACTCCAATCTGCTACCCTCTGGTTCCCACACCAGACTGAACTACTGCTGCCAAACTAGACCTACGAATAGTAAGGGCCATTTTGATTTTCTTTAATACTGTGTTGTGGCTTTGGTTGACTGCCGTGCCGACCAATCCGTTTGATTATTGATCGTGGCCGCCGTGCCATGGCTATCCATTTCTCGTCTCTGTAACTGTCCTTTATCTCTGGTTTTACCACTCTATCTCTGTCTATCTCTATTCCTCATCCCTCTTCGTCTATATGGCTGACCATCTCTTCTGACTATCTCTCTATATCTCCTCTGTCTCTCTCTATCTGCAGTAAGATTTGTGTCATTTACATTTTGCTACCTTATTACCTAATTATGTGTTTTTATCTGCATTCTGAGTGGTTTTGAGATATTGAGCTTCAAAGTTTTGCATTCATAATTGCAAAAATTATAAGAATGTTTTTTTTTGTTTTCTAAATAAAAAGTCCAAAAATACATATAACTTGATGAAACATCTCACATAATGTTAAGTTTGTAACTTGACAAACATGTCAGATATAATGCTGAGGTGGCGGTTTGTGTTGTGTGTGGTTGGTCTGATTATCTGTCACAGCCACCGTGCCATGACTCTGTTTATTTATGTCTGTCTATTTGCTTGGATCTATTAGTTTAGATCTATATGATACAATAATTGTTGAAATTTAATAATACACTTTGTTATTATTATTTATTACACACACACACACACACACACACACGTACGCACAGGACTTATAGACATGCATTAGTTGCAGAGAGATGTTAGGCTGATGGAGCTGACACATACTCAGAGCTCCAAGCAGTTAGAGCTATAGTGCCTTGCTCAAGGGCACCATCCTCCAGTCTCCAAGTCCCTGCAGACTGAGCTATTGCTGCCCAGCAAGATCTACAAAAAGTAAGTGCCATTTTTATTTTTAATGTCAGTGTTGTGTTTTTGGTTGGTCGCCGTGCCAACCAGTCTGTTTTGATTATCTGTCATGGCAGCTGTGCTGACATGTCTGTTTGGTTATCTTTAATGGCTGCTGTGCCATGACTATCCCTCCATATATAACCCTACAGTGTCTTTCCCTCATCTTTCCAACTATATCTCTATTTATCTCTATCTCTGGCTTATCTCTCTTGCCTCTCACATAAGATATATAATGTTTTTATTTTTCTACAATCTGTCATGTGTTTTTGGATTCCAACTTATCTCTTGGAATGTTCTTGTATGGCTGCCGTGCCATGATTGTCTGTTTTGCTTCTATATTGTTCTGGCTGGAATCAATATTGATACAATAATATATTTTTAATTATTAATCCCTCAATGGGGAAATTTGGTTTATTCACTTTTGTAATCCTTACACACACAGACATACCAAAAATACACACATTGTACCACAGGACCTGTAGGCATGTCAATAACTGTGATGATGTCAGAGAGATGGAGCTTCTATATAGTGAGCACTTCAAGCAATTCGGGATTTGGTTCTTTTTGGATTTCACCATAAGCTGTCTGTGCGTTCCAGTACCCATACTACCATACTACACTGTCAGAAAAAGGGGTACGGTTGGGGTACATTCATGTTCTGTAAAGTACAACTGCTGTTGATGCACCGTCAAAGGGTCATAGTTGGTCCATCAGATACTATCATGTACCTTTTCTAGGTTAAAGGGTTCATATAGAGGAAGATAGAAGGTAGATTTATTAGTCATTTTTTAAACAAACTTTAGAAAGCAAAATTACATTAGTCCTTGATCCTGCTACATCTTTGGAGTTGAAGGATGAGTTGAAACAGCAGCTGCTATAAAGATTCCAGACGGTTGCTAGGTGAGGTTGCTGCTGGTGGCATCATTCAATTCCTGCAGTGCATTTTTTGAATTTGTATCAGAGTCTTGTGTCCTTATGGTTCCCAACAATGTCCCCCCTTTCAGAGCAATAGCTTGATCTGGGATGTAAGGGGTTCACCATGTCTCTGTGAAGATGTGCACAGAGCAGTCTCTGATCTCCTGTTGCTGACCCTCAATCACATCTCATCCACTTTATTCTCCAATGACCTAACACTAGACACTGAATGTCAGAGTTTCTACTTTTAAACTTGTTAAATGCATCTACGAAGAAGTTGTCTGACATCACACAACAATGGAAGCACCCATGCAGGTGCACATGAGGCGGGTTTCCATTAACCCTGAACCTAAGCAAATTGAAATTGCAGATATAAAAAACACCTGATAGAAACATAGAAGCTGAAATATTTGGTAAAACTATGAAGCTGTGGCTTGTTAGCAGGATAATTCCAGTGTTATCTGTAAAAGAGAATTAGCTGGACGGAAAATGTGCAGAGTCAGAAAGAACGTTCAGTACTCCGCACTGCACTGGTACAAACACGGTGTTCACAACGAGCAAATGAACCAGCAGTTTAGCCCAGTAAGGCAAAATGAAGCATGAGTCAGCTCCCAGTCTGCAGATGTCAAATCCAGCTGTTGATCTGAAAGAAATGCTGGAGGTAGCTGAACAAAGGAGGGAACACCAACCTCCGAACTGCTGCTGGCACTTTGTTTTCCTCAACTTCCCACCACAGTTTCATTACATCACTCTGCAGTTTCTCAGGAGACACTGATTTGTGTCTGCTAAAAGGTGTCACTAAAACTAAGAGGGGTAAAATATGTCCTCTTCCAATCATAAACTACGGTGTATCATCCACTCATATCATCATATTCACTGACAGCGTTCTGCAGTGTTTAGTCAGGAAGTTATGATTGTAGTGATGGATGGGTGTGGAAGTGTTTGCCTTAAATTTGGCATCCCACATTCACATCCTGTCTCTTAATAGTCGTCGGTGTTGATAGTTTATAAAGTAACCATGACTACCATTTCTTACTCAACTCCCAAAACATTGGGAGTTGAGGCCAAGATAGTTAAGATAGAACTTAATTAATCCTGAAGGTAAGTCTTGTGCTAGATTGCTCAAAAATATAATAGAAAGTGTCTAATAAAAATGTAAAAATGTTCAGAAGTAAAAAGTAATATTAAAGCAAAGTAATGCACCAATGTTCTTTTTTTGACCAAATTTTTATTTAGTTTTGTGCAGAGAATAATAATAGATCACATATCTGCATCTCATCCACATGTGCCCATATGTTTCCCAAATTTTGCAGGTATTGCAGCAACATTCTCTTAAATTTCTCTAATATTTTCTCTTAATTTTCTGGTAAGAGAAAAAATATGCTCCCAACCATCCAGATCTGCTTTGACCAGGTATGCTCAGTGCTGAATCCCACCGATTATAAGTCACCTGTCAGCACAGGTAACGCCCCCTAAACACCATATAAGGGCAGTTTTTGTGCTGTATGCAAAGACAATGTGCAAATTTAACATATTTGTGGTATGTGGAAGCGTGCAACACCAACATTGTCTTCAGGCAACTGGGAAAACGTAAGCTATACTTTCAAAATGTCGATGAAAGACAATTTGCAAGATGGCTGCGTTTCAACTGAATGATGTTCTGCGACTTCTCCTCTGACGATAGCCGTCATTATTTCCAATCCAAGGTCACGTAGGCGTGTTATGGAGCCATAATGAAAAGGCGAGCCCCTTATATGTGGGAGCCGCCATGTATGAGGAATTTCTGGGAGGTGGCAGTCCATGATTTCACAGAGGAATTGTGGATTCAAAACTTCCAGATGATCCACTCAACTTTTGAAAGTTATGCGATGCAATAACAGTTCTTGTAGCTCCTGCTGCATCATGAGGGAGCCAGTTCCTACTGACAAGCACACAGACACAGCATCATGTGACCTAGAAAATGTTTCCATTGCAGTTTTGCGAAATATGGCGTTTTTGAATTACCTGAAATACAACCCTAATGCAAGTACACAAACTTTTTTTGTACAATAAATGGGTGGTTTGTTTGTTTGTTTGTTTGTTTGTTTTTTCAAAATTGCTGTTTCCATTAGGTGTATTTTATATTCACAATTTCAATTTGTGCAGTTTGAGGGTTAATGGAAACCCGCCTTGTCAGCGGAAATGATTTGACTTATGGCTCATTCTCCCCTCAGCTGTTAGAACAGTTTCCATGTTGTAAGAATGTAAATAAAGTACAACATGTTAAAGGACACCTAACAAGTTACTCCCATTATTTTTTAATTTGCTCCATGAATGTTAAGAAACATTACCATAAAATTTTTATTTCACCTGTTAACAGCAAACTCAAGAATCAATCTGCACAAGCAGCCAAACAGAAAACAACCCCATGTAATGGTATGAACAGATAGAACGTGTGATGGATGTATAGACAGATAGATATGATTATTTTCCTCACTGAGAAGTAAATAAGAACCTCAGTAGAAGTTTGAGTCCTTTAGGTATCACAACATTTGAAAGCATGAGCTGAGAATCACAAGGCGAAGCCGCACAGCTGCAGGACAGACAGAGTCTCAGTAAATATTGTGGATCAAAGTGAGGAGTGCTGTGTGGAAAAACTTCAACAGTAATAACCCTGTGGTCGGCACGCTGTGTAAAAAAACTTTAATTGACACAGGACTCAACTGCGGCGAGTGAAGTTGGAGTGTCTGCATGAAAGGAAATGTGCTGAAAACAACTTTAAATATTTAACAAGCAATCCCTCAGCAATCAGTCGCGCTGTTGTTGGAAAAAGGAAATGTAAACACACTTTGAGCATCCTGACGCTTTGCAGCTCGCTGAACCGCAGACAAACAAACAGGAATGTTTGGTTTCAAATGCTGCCAAACGCTAATATCTTGAATTAAGCTCATTAAAGGCTCCATCACAAGTTCAACGCAGCCTTAAACACAGGTGGAATCACATAAATGATACTGCTGACCGTGATGGGAATGCCAGTGTGTATTTTGCTAAATATCTGCTGCAGGAAATGTCTGTAATCTGGAGTCTGCAACAAAACAGACGTTATTTGATTAAGTGATAAGTTTAAAACTTATAAAGAAGTAATATCCAGTACCCTAATTTTTATTTGACTTTAGTTTATTAAAGTAGTCCAGAATTTAAAGAAAACTCAAATGACTGAAAAAATGGTAAGCATTTTTACAGTTAAACAAAAATTGCAAGATCTCCCAAAACCCCTTTGATAACCCTTTGATACATGAATTGATATCATTTTGCTTGTGTTGCATTCAGATGCCTTTCACAAGAATTTAAGACCTTTGACACCTGAACCAATGAGTTTGATTTCTTTTGAAAAGATGGGAAAAAGGCAATGAGCAACTTTGCATGAAATGTCAATAAATAGATAAATAATAACCCAAACAAGAAGAGAGAGAGAGAGTAAATTACTGGAAATGATAAAAAAAATACATTTTATATTTATATTATTATATTATTATTTATATTACTATAAATGTATTTAATAGTTAATAATTACTTTACTTTTTTCTGGTCATTTTCTTTTTTTTGTAAATTTCTTTAATGGCATTCTCCCCGTGTTTTTGAATCCAAACAATTTTCTCAGGTTTCAAAGGGTTAATAACTCATCTGGTAAAAAATGTCTCTGACACCAGAGTCAAATGAGGATATCATTAATGATATTTACAATGTGTGTGTTTGAAATGTCAAAATGTCTGCAAGAAAAGATAGACCATGAGTCACACTCCAAATCATCTTTTCTTTTTTCTGGTGATTCACGTTGTACAAAAATGATGAGACGAGAGTTTCCTCCATGTCAGATTGTCTCTCAAAGGTCAGCGTGCACAAGACGTCTTCTCTGCTGTCAGAGTTCATCACTGGGGCGGAAAATTACACCCTCACATTATTAAGATAATTACGATTCCACACTTTTCAGAGGTCTGAGCGTGTGGCTGTCTCCATGCTGAGACTTTGTTGTAATGCATGAAGTGATGTTGGCATTAACTGACGGTTCTGCAGCTTTAAAGAATGCTTTCAGCTCATTACTGTAAGATATCAAAAATACCAATTACCAGCACATGCAGCTGCAGAGTGGTTGTGAAATTCGGAGATAAGGGCGAGGGCTGAATATTTTAAAAACACTGATAGTGGCTCTGAGAGATGGTGAAATCACTCACAGCCAAATGAGTCTTAACCTTCAGTTTAAGTTAGGGAGGGACACAGATGGATATTGAATGTTAATTTCTTCCTATGAGGCCTACGCTGCTCAAATTTACATTTTAAGTTAAACGCTGAGACACCTGATAGCGCTTTGGGTTGTTACCAAACACATACAAACAGATTTATCTCAAATGCTAAGTAGGAGGACAAGACAACTCGTCTCATTCACCAATTTTCTTATAACATTTACTAATTACATTTTTAAGTGGTCAGACATGTTGTCATTAGTTTTTCTCTCTTCACAAGGGAAACAAATTATCATAATGCTTCAAAGGGACAGTTCATCCCAAATTCAAAAACACATATATTTCAAATAAATATAATATTAGAGATGTCTGCCTTCTCTCCAGCATAATGCAACTTCTTGGCAATCAGCTTGAGTGCTGCTAAAAGCACCAAAGAAATACATTAGAAAAACTCAACAGCAAAGTCTGTTTCCAGAAATCATGACTCAAGATAATCCACAGACCTTGTTGTCAGCAGTTTGATGTAGGAACTATTTTTTAGTCTACTTAACTACACCCACCAACTGTATCGCCACGTAGAAAAGAGCATGTATGTACTGCTCGCCAACACGTTTTCATCCCAAGTCGTCACATGTTGCCACTTTGCAACGCACTTCCGCGTCTAAATATTACACTCTAGGTGTCCTTCTACGTCTGCTGTTGATGTTCTGGGATGCCGCTACCATGATGTCAACACAAGCACATGGTGGGATGACGCTCCATGTGGTTATGTTTAGGCAGCAAAAGCACATGGTGGCACAAAGGGTCATGTTAGACATTTTTTTTATACTTCGGTATCATTTTTATTTTTACCTCCACCAAGGTGGTCATGTCATATATTCTATTTGTTTGTTTGTTTACCAATTATGAAAAGACTACAGGCCTGATTTTCATGAAACTTTTTGAAAGGGTGTAGCGTGGGCCATGGCTTTATCTGCATCACAGAGCAGATAAACACAATACACAAATACATCACACATAGTAAGGACACACAGAGGTGTCTGAGCCAAAGTGGTGTCTGGTGTGGTGTCTAAATGTCATATAATGCACCATCAACACTAAAAGGGGGAATTTTCCTTCAGGTCTGCACTCTCCGACTGCCCTTCTAGTTGTGAATAAAACCATGCAGATCCGGCAGCCTTATAGGGAGAACAGGTGGTACTCATCAGGCTGAAACGGGCAACAGAAGACAGGTTTGTGCAGTTAAGAGTTTGATGAATCTGACTTTGAACACACACACACACACCAAAAAAAAGTCATTTAGGAGAGGAATACAGATTTTTTTTTTTTTTTTAATACATCTGATTTTTTTAGAGGTCATGTTTTGTCACAAAGCAATCTGCTGAATAGCTCTGTCCAAGGGCACATCAGCATTTAGAATAAGAGCCGCTCTTTTCTGCAGTGCAAGTCTTCGCTCTCCCTCCTTGTCCTTATTGCACTCCTGTAAATTTTCACTTTTTTGCAACTCATCCATACAACATGATCTCACCTCTGAAACACGCTGCTGCTTCACTCCTCAGCCGAGTGATTGATATTCTCTTCTCACAGTTGACAGAAAACCCAAACATCCCGCTGAAAAAGCACCAACCTTTTCCCCTGCTCGCCATCCAGCCGCTTCAATTTTAAGCAGCGCTTATTCATTATCTTTTTATTTAATATTTGCTGGGAATACAGCACAGTTAACTCCTGTTCTCTCCTTTTGTTTAGTTTCCCGTTAGTAGCTCTATGGCAAGAAGAAATAATCTACGTTGTCTGACAATCATACATCAGCTTGTTCATTTTCACTGACTACATTTAGATGCAAACAAGTTTTCCATTATTATTTAACCCCTTGAGACCTGAGCGAATTGGCTTAATTTCTTACAGAAACATGGAAAGAATGCAATGAGCAGCGGAAGCAGAAATGACCCAAAAGTTAACAAGAATTTTTTTTTTAAATCAAAAGAGAAAACAAGGACATTAGCTGAAAATTACATATTTAAAAAAAAATCAAATAAGAAAAAAATAGAAAGGAAAAAAACAAGGTAAACAAGACTAAAAAATAGATCATTAGAAATATAGTTTAGCTCTTTTCTCTTTTGTTCCTCTGGACATTTTTTCCTAGTTTTTATTAAAAAAGATCTACTGTCTTCCAATTTGTGGAACATTTCTTACCAAGTTGCTCATTTTCTTTTCACCCATGTTTTTTTTAACCGTTTAAATACTTGTGAAAGGCGTCTGAAGCATGCTAAGCTTTTACTCCAGGTTTCAAAGGGTTAAGCAACAACAATGGTATATTCTGTTTGGATTTTCTGAATTAGGCCTTTTTCCAGATTTAGTATTTTCCAGTTGAGACATGTAGGATATGCAGATCCCTTTCAGATTTTAGGAGCATTCTTGCAGACAGTGCGTTCTGAATACGTGTCACAGTTGGTGTTTTCTCTGCAGTTATGGTCATCTCTGTCTGTGTACGCAAACTGATTGGCCAACACTTTTTAAGGCTGTAGTG
This sequence comes from Plectropomus leopardus, assembly GCF_026936395.1. Lineage (NCBI taxonomy): Eukaryota > Metazoa > Chordata > Actinopteri > Perciformes > Serranidae > Plectropomus > Plectropomus leopardus. Next base: position 36,246,786 of record NC_142185.1, on the reverse strand, counting down.
TGGAGATGCTTGGCCAAAAGAAATACACAGATTTGTGGTCAGAAGGAGAAATATAGCAAACCATTATGAAAGATTTGGATATCAGGTTTTGATAACAGGTTTCTGGATATGCACAAATTTTACCTTTTCAAGAAGGTGGTCAAATGAATGATTTTTGTCCTTTTTTCTGCTATTTTCAGTCTTGCAATGTGAAAAAATAAGGTTTTCAGATCACAAAGCTCCAGTTTGATCACAGGGAATGTATGAAATATTGAAATCTTTAAACTCAAATCACATGAATTGTCGGCTGGTGTGAGAGTAGCACACTGAGAGGCTGCGTATCTCACCTCAGTATCAGAAAGTGTCTATTTCATGATTTCCTCTCCAGACACACAAAGCAAACAAACAGATGATCTAAGTGAAGGATGGAGTTCACACTGTGGGGATCCCACTCTCATTACATTTATGCAGCCCGACGTACTGCAGGCTTATCAAATCTACACCAGATAGAGACTAAATTACAAACTCAATCAGTGTTGCTTATGACTCCATTTCTCTCCAGCTCATGTGGGACGTCAGCACGATAGAAAGATAATAAATATTTGATGAAAGAGGAGATTAATGAGAAAATCCAGAGTAGTCTTGGAGTATAAAAAAGATGAGTTTGTGGCATTTTAATGTCACAGAAAGTGTCCTCTGTTGCCTTCAGAAAAGGCATTTCAGAAACCAGCTGCAATGTGAAATCTCAATCTGTGTTGAAATGAAGTGCCTGTGTGTATCCTCTGTATCTATCACATCCTCATTACAGACCACTACTCCCACAGAGGCACTTCATTCTCTCCTCATAAGGCATGGTGAATGGTGATATGACACACGTCTGGGAGCTGAGGCCGCCACGCATTAAAATTCAGCTCACAGGTGAAGCTGAACAACGGCAGAGAGTCTCTGAGGAAGCCGGAGTTCAGGTGTTTTCACTCGAGAAAGAGAGCTTCTTCTCTGCACTCCTCCGAAATACAACACACACACACACTGCTCAGACATTCAAACACACACACATGCACTCATTAGCATGCATGCACATGTGCATTTCTACTTGCACGCTGGGCACGCTGACACATGCATGCTGGCATTCTCATAAACACTTTCAGTGACTTGCAAACATGCCAACAAATTCTCATGGGAATTTTTTTTATGTTACAGTATTCATCTTTTTGTCAGATGATGACTAAAGTTCTGCAGCTTTGGTAGCTGAGGGAGTGACTGTAAAAACGACTGCGACTTAAAGGAATTGTTTTGGGGGAGTATATTTTTTACTTTATTGCCAGCAATGAAATGAGAAAATCAAATACCACTCTCATTTCTGCCTGCTAGATATGAAGTCACAGCCCAGGGGGTCATCCCTATGCTCCTGGGGTTCAGCCTGTACTCATTCTGCAGTCATCAAATGCCAATGCTTTGTCAGTCATTTTGGCATAAGATACCCACGCCAAAAGCCCCCTTACACTGTCGGACAACACCTGTTGCCTCAAACACAGTCTAATCCAAAACTGTCACTTTGCCGCTTTGTAGTGGACCTCTACATCTACATATTACGCTCTAGCTATCCTTCTACTTCTGTTGTTGAGGTTCTGGGATGCTGCTACCATGATGCTACACAAGCACATGGTGGGATTATGTTTAGGCAACAAGCTCACATGCTTGCACAGATGGTTAAGATTAGGCAAAAGAGGCACATGGTAAGGTGTAGAAAAAATTAATCACATGAAATACATGAAAGTCTAGGGGTTTGTTGGATCCATCCGCCTTTTAGGACCTTCATGCTTCTTGTGTTACGTTGTTACAAGCAGCTTTCAACATGACGCTGTCCAGCGGCGTATCATTGGGACACAATCAGTTCCATCCAGCAGTGTTCTCAATTGACGCTGCCTGTTTAGCATCCAGCAGCATATCATAACACAGCAAACACTTCTGTACATCCGCGTTCTCAACTGATGCTATTCAGTGCCATATAACACAGACACAAAAGGTGGCTTTTGGTGTCAGGATCTTACGTCGAAAGCACTGCAAAAGCAGAGACCTGTGACGACTTCTGAATGAGAACAGGCTGGACTGGCGGCAAGAGGAAAACAGTAGCCGGTCACGTAAAATAGTTTAAAAAAGTATGTCTAAAGCCCATTGAGTAGCACTTTTTTTGTTTGTTTCAGCTTTAAAAATGAAATAGTAAAAAACAGGGCCAGGTAAAAAAAAAAAAGATTTTGGTTCAGTATTGATTAATAAATTCGTGAAATCGATTATTTCCATAGTAATGACACCCTGCTCCCGTGGGGACAGTGTGAGTGCCACTAGAGTGTGACTGACGTTGTTCAGAGGCCCCGCTTGACCCCCAAACAACATCTGTTGTTTATTCTTTAAAATGATGACAGTGGTGCGAGGTAACGGTGTCTTAAAATCAGCGGCAACAACATTAAAAGCTGACGTTTTGATACACGAAGCCGATAGTAGTTACTTGGTGTGTGAGCCCCGTGAGTCAGTTTTAAAACTTAGCAGCAATACAGCAAACCTAGGTGGCTGTTTGCGCCGACAACACGCAACTGTTGTGCAACCTGTTGCTAACGCTAAAGCTGTGGATCACACACA